>NC_035109.1:329215998-329519028 GCF_002204515.2 Aedes aegypti
AGATTAAAAAAGATTTAAACATAATTTGGATAAACAAGTAGAGGCCATCATTTAATTCAATTCCTTACGATTTCCTAACGTGACTTTTCCAATTTAAACTTTATTTTTAAGGAATGCATTCTCAACAAAGTTTATGACTAGGTTCGAATGTAATTTATATATCTGCAGATCACGTAACAAAGCTTAATGATTTGGATATTTATTTTGAAAATGACTCTATCGATCACACTGTAGTAGTAGTTGAATGCCTTGAATGTAGGAACTTCAGAGACCTCTAGCTTAAAAAAGAGAACAAAAAGAGACCGAAAATGGAATGGAAAATTTGACTTTTCTTCATAGAACTATACCTGACATTTCTATTTTTTGGTAGTTTCTGGTGACATAACGACAGTATTACTGCTCGTTTTACTCTATGTATTTCTTCATGATTTTCTCTACAAATTTCACTAGAATTAAGGCATTTTCCCAGAGATTACATTCCGAAGATTTTTCTAGGAGTTCTTCAAATGATTATTTTCCGTGGCATTCGTCCAAGAATTTTCCTACGGGAATTTTGTTTCGAATATTTCAAGAGTATAACCTGGGTTTTTCAAGAATAGCCATGGAAATTATCTAAGAGATTTCATCAGGAATGGCTACAAAAATTCTTGCAGATATTTTCCAAGAAAGTCTCTAGCCCTTCAGGATGTTATTTGGTGATTCTTATATCCTCTTAGATTTACGTTAAGAACATTTTCAAAAAAAAAATTGTGATAACTTCTTATGAAACAACTGAAGAAGAGGAATGCCTGGAGGAACTCTTGGAAAAAAAATGGGAAAACCCTGAAAAAAAATATTGGAAGTAGTATCGTTGGAGTGCTCCGGGAGTAAACCCTTTCTAAGCATCCTTTGAAAAATAGATGGCATAATTTCTGGAAGAAGTGGTACAGGAATCTCTAGAAGAATCTCTAAAGAGATTCCTGTATGAGTCCCTGGAAGCATTCCAGATGGAATCTCTGGACTATTCACTAGAAGATTTCTTGAAGTTTTTTCATGTGAGACGAAATTCTCGAAGAACCTGCTAAATAGCCACGTTATAGTCTTTGAATTTTTCTCTGGAATTTGCAAAATTTTGCATCGTAATTCACTGCAATTAGAATAACGAACAGGAGACTTTGAGGACCGTTCTGATTAAAATAGAGACCTTAGCGACCTTCCATTGACAATAGAGGCTGCATTAAATACAGACCAATTCTCAGGAAAAACACTAATTTCTTCAACTCAAACCTGTTGGAAAAATTTGTATTTTTAACAACTTGAATATTAAAACATGAATATAATAATCATAATTTGAATTAAGGCACCAATAAGAAAGGAATCATCGAATAAATTTTGTTGTTAACAAATAAGTCCCAAAAATTTATAAATTCTACAAAGATATATAAAAATTAAAGAAAACATTATATGAAATTTCAAAATGGTTTACGTTCATAAGGGATTAAATGCATTTTCGAACGTTACAATATAGTATGATTTCTGCTAATGACAACATTACAAAGAACATCAAAAATATCTCGTTTATTCTAAAATCTCAAAATGTTTTTTTTTCTGGAAAAAGTCCCCCCAGGCCCCCACATTTGTAAATCCAGCCCTGATTATTCACAATCTATGTAACCTTTTTGCATGAAACATTAAACTACGAAGGACATCCATCCTGCTTTTTAATTCATAGAGCAAATCAGAGTCCTAACACGCTTGGTTATTTTGTTTTTGTTGGAACTTTAAAACACAAGGATTGATTGCTTGAAACTTATATTAAAATTTGTTGCAAAGATTCCTCTGTTAACTACTCCAAAGATTTCTCAATTAATTTTTACTGGATCTTATTTTTGTGAGAGTCCCTTTAATGATACAATCAATTTCTCAGCAGATTCCTTCGAATATTTCCTCTAGGAATTTCTAAAAAGCATATTTCAGGATCAATTTAAAATTATTTCAAGAATTCCTTCTAAATTTTATTTCCTAGATTTTTCTGGACTTCTATAAATGATTCTTCGATCGATGGGGAGTTTCCTCAGAGCATGTTATCTTAAGTTATTTCCAAAATATCTCTCAGTAAAGACATTGTAATAATTATTTTATTATTTTACAGAAATTCTTCCTGGCATACTTTCTAGGATTCTTTCAGTAGTGACACCAACAACTAATTAAAGAATCAAGACTATATTCCTAATTTAACTTAAATCACCTACATATCTACAAATATTCTTAAAAGATAAAAAAGATCAATACAAATTGAATAGAAACCCCTAATTGTTATTTTTTTAGTATTTATGAATTTCAAAAAACTCTTAAGACTGTTTGACTCTTTGGATTCTGAAGATTCATTTTTGGTAGTGTTTCCAGAGGCATTCACTACCGCCACCTACTTCCAAGTTCCAAGGAACCGTTTGAACTTTCGGAATTAAATGAGAGTGGTTATATAAATTTTTGATGAACTTTTTGGGAAATCCTTAAAACAACTCCAAATGGAATTTCATTGAAAAATTTCTTATGGACTCAAAAAGAAATGCCTGGGGATTTTTTTTGCAGAAATCGTTGGAATCGTTAATTTTGAACGAAAAACTGTTTTTTTTATGATGGCTGATGATATAATGATGGTTTCTAGAGCCTTTAGGAAAATTACTAAAAAATAGCATTTTTTTTTTTGAAACGTCTGCCTAAGGCAATGCTTTAAGATTTTCGCAGTTAATTTCTGGTAATGGTATAGTCTGTATTGATTCCAGAAGGGAAATAGCATTTTTGGAAGAATGATCAAAACAGTTGTTAGAGGAGTTCTCAGACAACTTTTTGATTAGTGGCAGGTTGAATTTCAGAGAAAATTTTTCAGGGACCTTTGAATGACTTCATAGAGTCATTGTAGGCCAAATCCCAAGAGAGTAATTGGAATCAATTTCCTAAAAGAAATCTTGAGAGATTGCAGAATATATCTGTAGAAAAAAAGTGGACGAATTTTAAAGATTAAAAGTAAAAGGTTCTTGAAGTGATTCAAGAAATTATATAATGCCTCAAAAATAATTATGGATGTATCAAGTTTGACAGGGAATACATATTCGAAAACTCTACAAAAAATTAGTTAAATTCTTGAAAGAGGCAACTTTGACTTTTACTTGGAGGATCCCCTACGCGCTTCCCAGTATGATATTTGCTAGCATAACTAAAACAATTAATGATGAAATTCCTAGCATTTTGGAACAAAGTTTAGTTTGGATTCCAAAGATTAATTCTTGGAGGTGTCGAATAAAAATTCTTTGCAGGGGTTTCATAGAAATTTTCGGATGAAATTAAGGATTTACTTGGAAAACTTGGAGAGTCAAATCAATATATTGCTTGAGATATTGCTGAGGATTTCATAGAGAAATTCGAGCTTCTACCAAGAACGACTTCTGGAACAAATTGCTGGAATGGTTATTGAAGAAATTCCTTGAAGAATCTATAAAGCTAAAATTGGAAAATAAAAAGCATTCACAGAAGGAATTACTGGTGAATATGTTGAGTTATTCCGTATCGCATTCTTAAGGGATTTTTCGAAAATTTATTCGAGGTATTCCTGGATGAATCCATTTTAAGGTAACTTCACAGAAGCTGAAAAAAAACTCTGAGTTTCATAGCAGATTTTTGGCAGAATCCTTGCAAGATCAATTGCGGACTTTTGTTAAAACCTTCGAATGATTTTTGACAAATTTTATGGCAGAAGCCGGATTTCTTGGTTGGATTCTACGAATTATTTAAAATGTTTATCATGACGCAATTTCACAACCACATGAATCTGGAAGACCATCTTTAAAAAATTCAAACAAAATATTCACTCACCCAACCCAGCAGGTTTTATTTTTTTCCGTCGGCTAGGGGAGAGTAACGCCTTCTCCTCTGTCTCCCTCTGGTTACGCCCATGGTATTTGTTAAATGCCGGATTATCACAGACTCCTGTGTCTGAGCTTTTTACCTGGGAAAGATTATAACAAATGTTATGCAGAATAATAGTTCATTTATTTTAGACAGCCATGATGATCTTCGAATCCAAGTATTTTCTTTGAGTTATATTCCCATAAAATCTTAGATGAATTCCTAACAAAGTTCGGAGCAGGATAGATTTTTTCTGATTCCAGAACAGGATTTTAAAACTGATTTTTGGATGATATGCTGGCAGAATTTTGAATATCAAGATAATCCTACATTTTACTGATAAACATACAAAAACGTTCGAAATGTAAAACATTCAAGTTTTAACATATGGCGAAATAGGGAATCTCTATGATTATAAATGGCACTCCTAACCTATAGCATAGTATTTACTGGTTCTACTCCATCACTCCGAATATCATTCCCCCTAATGCCATCACTCCGAATGCAACTATCCCAAATTACACCGAACATTACATTACATTACACCGAATTCCATAACCCCGAATGCTATTTCCCCGAATGACCAATTATCTTGAACGCCCATTGAAATTCGGGGTTAAGGGTCTTCTTCTTCTCTCTGGCGTTACGTCTCAACTGGGACAGAGCCTACTTCTCAGCTGATGTATTCTTATGAGCACTTCCATAGTTATTAAGTAATAGCACACCTTACCTTTTTTGCATGTATACATCGTGTGGCAGGTACGAAGGTACTCTATGCCCTGGGAAGCCGTGAAAATTTCCTTTACGAGAAGATCCTCGACCGGAGATTCGAACCCACGTCCCTCAGCTTTGTCTTGCTGAATAGCTGCTCGTTTACCACTACGGCTATATGGGCCCCTTTTTTGGTCATTGGGGGTAATGGAGTAGAATCATTCATCAAGTATAGGTCAAATAAAGTTCAAATTTTTTAGCAGAATAAGGAAAAATTTAGAGAAAACTGCTTTTAACCAATACTAGTGCAGTTAACAAATTTGATCGGCTACAAACTTTCTATACAATTTGCAGAAAATGATATTCAAAGATTGGTTGGTCAAATTGGTTGAAAAGTAACATAGTTATGTAAACATCATAGATTTAATACATGGAAAATCACATTTTAGTTGCTTGCGCCTCCTATAAATCGTTCAAACTTTGAGGTTTCTTCTTGTATGAGATTTTGAATCAATGTAAGGTAATGCTCTACACGATTGTTTGGGTTTAAGAACTTTTGAGAAACAAGCTACTCTGTATTGATCATGGTATATTAATTCATAATAAAAACAATAAACCAGTATCATAACATACTAAGCCTTCCAGAAATTTCAACAAAAAATAAATTTAACGCAAACTCACTATGCTAAAAATCGTTTTTAAAATTGGTCACACCCCTCTCCGATTGCACAATTTTTGCCAACTTGGTTTCATTTTCCCCATTTTTCTCATCACGGCTAGCGGTTCAACGTGGAAAACGAACGCCAAAACAAACAGAAAAAAGAAATCCTTCGTTCGACACACGTTTGGGCTTTTGGATACAAATCTGCCGCATTCATTCGCGCGCACACTTCCATCCAACCGATTGATGATTATTGGCATTTGCCCCAGCGCGCAGGCCTCCAAATTTTGCGCACCACTTTTTCGTTGCCTGGTTGGCTCCATTCCACATTCCATTTGTAGACTAGCCAAATTCAACCGGTAGCAGTTGGAAGCAAATTAGAGAAAAAAATACAACTTGCTATCAAAAGATTATTTATAGCCTGGCTAACCCATCATCCGTTAAGCAACTACCACCGTCGACAATTTAATTATGGTTTTAACACCTGGCTTCTCGCGCAAGGGTGTTTGCAGTTCCGATCGAATTTGACTGCTGCTTGGTGATGGGTCAGTTTTTTTTCGATTGATGATTATTCAGAGTACGCCGAAATCTTACCTTTGCGAAGTGGATTGGTATAGGGTATTTGATCGACTGTTTCATATTATGCAGGTAACTAAACAACTAAAGGAGAATATGGAAGTAATATGTATATGGTAGGTGTACCAGTCATGGCCATAGTGGTTCCCTATTTCGCCATACGTGATATTTTGAATGCCTTTATATTTTGCAAAATCTTTTGTGTTTTAGCAGTAAATTAAAAAATAAATCTTGTCGTTAAAACATTCAAAAAGATTAAAAATATAAAAGTTCTTCAAATTTTGCATATGGCAAAATAGGGAACCACTATAGCCATAACTGGTACAATTTCCCTAAGTCATTTTTGAAACAACAATAATTTAATTTCAAAGTAATTTTTGATTTTTTGAAATAATAATGGAATGAGCTCACCAAACACATAATTCCACCTTTAATATTAATATACCCTTCATGAGTTTCAATTTTCGTCTCCAGCTTTGATCAAAATATTTATCAAAATAGGAAGATATTTCCTTTCAAATATGAAAATTGTATAATGATGAAAGATAAAGCATGAAGGACCTAGGGTAAATGTACCAATAGTGGAGGTACTAAGCACGGTTGAACTTCATTTTACCGCTTTAATTCAAGAAGCGCAATTAATGCACATGTTGATGTTGTATCGGGAAGTTACGACCATTGACTTAATGAGAGAAATGATTTCATCGCAGTAATCCACGGCATGTCAGTGAAAAATAATACCTCCACTATTGGTACACCGTTCCTTTAGTTGCGGTATATTTTTAATTTGTGTTCCTATAGTTGCGGTATCCGTTGTTTTCTTATGGGATCCTCCACTATAGGAACACTTTACCGCAACTATTGGTACAAGCAAGAACAGTTTTACTAATTTTAGTGATATTTCATCAGTTTTAAAGCAATTTGAACGCTCTTTTCAACTATTACGTGTATCAACAAGTCAAAACGTCGATTGGCAGTGTCGGTTCTGTGGCTAATGCAATAAAATCAGTGAAAACGGCACTACCGCAACTATAGGAACACCCACAACTAAGGGAACACTTACCCTATCTAACATTGAGAGGCTCTCTTCGTTTACTGTCTCTTTAATCAATAACTAAGCGACATGCACCTCTACTGTTGCGTTTTTTGTATGAACGATAGCTTAGGACATTGTATTTGGATCCATAGTGAAAAACTTCGAACGGGCTTCAGTATTGCACTGTTATAATCGGAAGAGAGCAAGAGAGTGGGAAATTTTCATTGGTAAATAGATCCTTTAGTAAAGTTCAGCGAGAAATAAACCATGAATCTTCGAAACATGTATCAAAAGTGTTAGGAAAAAAAATGAAAATATATTTTTGAAATATAATTATTGATGTCCTTTGGCTTAATAATATCCGACTCGTTTGTTATTTGCAATAGTCGGTAACAAAAATATAAGTTTATATGTGTTTGGTGCGTGAACTTATATTCAAACATGCCAAATAAAGTACATTTCTGCCCAGGGTAACATTCGAAAGTGAAAGCTCAGAACAAACCAAGCACAATCCATAGTACAATCTATAGCCAAGTTCCGACATCTTCAAAGTCATTGTTTTTAATAACCTGAATAGAATAGCACCTACAGCAATCCTATATTCATTCTTCAAACGCCGCTGCATGGATGTGAAAAGCACGCAGTAATAATTAGAATGCAATTCCTCCATGCGTAAGATGAGAACGGCAAGGATTTGCTCCGTCAGTTATTCACAGCAACACAGCAACGACTGGCAGTAGCTAAAAAGTATTGAGCGCCAGAAACAGGAACCAAATATAGATTCAAAGGGCGCCGCTGATAAATCTAGTATGGCAATTTTTGTTTTTTTTTCGGCGCTTCATTGGCTAAGTATTATTTTGGCACTCAGCCGCCAATTGTGTTGGTTGGTAAATTTGGGTTTGAAGGTAATTTATAGGCATTACTTGCAAATTTTTCTGATTTTGTTGATGTGATGGATGAGGACCGTGGTAAGTCGGTAATTATCGACAGGTTTTTGATTGTTTTTCTTCCTAGCATTATATCCCTGCTAAGGACGATAGAACCAAAATAGTGTATTTTCGCAACGTTGAATTAAATAGTGGTGTTATTCGCATCAAATGAATCTTCAGTGAGACTAGTTCACAGGCATTTCAGGATTCATTCTCAGTTAATTTTAATGCACGATCAAAGCAAGCGAGGAAAAACATCCCATCTTTATCGGTGTATGATAAGCAATGATTCGCAAGTTATAACAAGCTTGATAAATAATAGCATTGTAGCAGAAGCTGATAAAGACGTTCTCATGATGTGCTGCGAATCATAGAGAATTATAGAGAGCGATAAGTAAGAGATTCTCTCAATTTTATCATAACTCAATCGCTGCTGTTTGGTCATGAACATCCATGAGTGCCAGAGGCAGACTAAGCTGGTAATCACTAGAATCTTTCGCATAGCTACATAGTAGAGTGCGGCTTATTTTTCTAAATGTCTCAAAACCAAAAATTCGTGGGCTCTTCTGAATTCAAATCATATAAAAAGGAAAACCTCACATTTTGAGCCAAAAATATTACGATTTAGAGGTAGCGCAGCGACTTGAAGGTGAATTTTCAAGTTATGAAACATTACTTTTAGTGAAGGCTTTATAACTTTCAACCAATTTTTAAACTCTTAGCATCTTTCGCTTCAAAATAAAATCTATGAAAAGTTTATGGAATACCGTAAAATCGGGTGTAATTGATCAAGCGGGTGAAATTGATCATCGTATCACACGATTTTACTTATGCGTAATGGAGCACAAATATCAATGTAAGCTGCAGTAAATGAACGTTGTTGGTCGTAACTGTTGTCTAATTGTGTGTTGTGAAGTTTTTTGCGTTGAATAATGTTTATTACTATGAAAATAATGTAAAATTTCAAAATCATGCACGGTACGGTATTGACAAATACCTATAAACTTTAATTTCTAAGCAAGGATTTGAACATAGTATAAACCTGAAAGTTTGTGAGGATGCTTAAGATATATCCGCAAACAAGATTTCATCACCAAAACTCGTACCATTTAGCTCAAATGGTTGAAATAATTGAATTTCTGTTAGATTGCATACATTTAGGCGTTCTCCGCGTAATTCTTGAAATTTAACTATTCGTTATTTACATAAATATTGCATTGTTAAGATTTTGACAAGCATATTCGGATTCAGGGAGCTCAAATTTATCATGTAGAGTCGTTTTGAAAACTAACAATAATGGCACTGACAAGTGATCAATTTCACCCCGAAATGAGATCCCCTGATTTTTTATTTTAGAGATATTTGTTAACACTAAAATGACATTTGTTAGAAAATTTCGGTACATGAGTTGATGAGGCTCACCTTCGTACTTGTTTTCCTGCATTTAGTTGTTTGACATTGTTAACATTATAGAAAACAGACTAGAAACACCGTGAAAAATGATCGATTTCACCCGAAATTACGGTATCAAATTTGTCAAAAATCAAAACTAGTCTTAGTTAAAAGTAGTTTTCTCTAAATTTATCTTCTTTTTACTAACAAAAAAAAAAAAAACATTTTTGTTTGATTACTTCCTTAGGGGCTATTCATTAATTATGTAAGGGTTTATGGGGGGAGGGGGGTTTGAGTTTTCTTACGCGCCATACAAATTATTTTAAATTTTCATACAAAAAATCTTATCATTAGGGGAAGGGGGGTTGGAAAACCCCGAAAAATGTCTTACGATTAATGGATCGCCCCTTACTTACTTTACTTTTGATGGCGCTACGTCCTTCAAGACATGACCTGCGCCACAATGTTACGCCAACTAAATCAATTCATGGCTGCTAACCTCCAGTTTCTCGATCGCCCCACACTTTCAAGATCCTGCTCCACTTGGTCAAACCACCTAGCTCGTTGCGCTCCCCTTCGTCTTGTACCGGCCGGATTCGAGGTGAACACCATTTTTGCGGGATTGTTGTCCGGCATTCTCACAACGTGTTCCGTCCATCGTACCCTTCCAGCTTTGGCGACTTTCTGGATACTGGGTTCACCGAAAAGTTGCGCAAGCTCGTGGTTCATTCTTCTCCTCCATAGGCCGTTCTCACTTACTCCGTCAAAGATCGTCCTGAGCAAACGTCGTTCAAAAAATCATAGCGCTTGCAGGTCCTCTTCGAGCATTGTCCACGTATCATACCCGTAGAGGACCACAGGTCTTATCAGCGTCTTGTACATGGTACACTTAGTACGGAAGTGAAGTTTACCAGAACGCAAGGTCTTGTGAAATCCATAGTAAGCACGACTTCCGGCAATTATACGTCTTCGAATTTCTCTGCTGCTTTGTTTGATTATAACTTCATAAATACTCATTCCATTCCAGGTCTTTTAACATGCTTTTGAAGCTAATATAGTTGTTTTCATACTGTGTATACAACGAATTAAATTAAAAATTGTTTTGACTTAGTTATTAAACAAAAAGTGATTGAGAAAGCCAAAATGTTGTCTAAACTCAACAACAAACTCCATAACATTTTTTTTATGTCGCTTATATATTTGTGTGGTCTGAAGTTTAATTGTTGTTAATAATTGCCCTAGAAATTAGAACTAATTTCTATTTGCCGGTAGACGTACTAAGATTTATTGGAGAACTTTCGAAATTTCTGTAAAACCAGTTCTGGAACATATGGTCAGTCATGTTTGCATTTACAATCATGTATACATTATTCGAATCTATATCAAACTGTGCATCGAATTTCAAGCAAGCATACATATTCTGAAAAGCTTGATGTACTGACGATTCTGTAGTGGGTTTGGGGTGCCCTGGGGGAAATGGCATCACGGTGTGTTTCGTAGAACAAGTTTATTACAAAAAAATAGGTAAGTCTGAAACTTCTACACAATAAAGTCTAGGTTTCTCGCGTTCATTTGCTGCTAAAACCAAAATAATCGGTCGGGGGGTCCAGAGTAATTTTTTTTTGTTTGATTTCGAGAGACTTGCACATATGTTTGAATTTGCCTATCTATTTGTTTATGTACATTAGGGCGGTTCAAAATTAAAAAATGTTTGAGAATTCAATCTCACATATGTTCCTTACTATCCTTACTATAAAAATAGTGTTCTGTGAAATTCGCAGCTTTTTCGGTGGCGATTTAAAGGTGGCCCAAAGGCAAAGTAGGTTTGTATGGAAATTACTATGAAGAAATTGTGAGGTATGTTCCAAACACGCTTGTACTGTAATGTAAGTACAAACTTATTATCTCATTGTAAAAGCTCATTCTTCAAACCATAATAAAGAAATTTGCTGAAGAGAGAAATTCAATTCGACAGATAGCAGAGAGATATTCATGAGTTTGTTTGCTATTATTTAGCTTAACCCCTCTACCGGCAGCTTCATTTTTCCAGCACAAAAATATATTTGAATCGCGATAACTTTTTTGTTTCCCTATAGTTGTCCACCATTTTTTCACAACTTCTCAAAAAACTTTTCTACTTTTGGAATCTATGTCGGTATTGACCATTGGTCAACTGGTTTTAAAAATATTTCGGTGTTCCTTGGGGGACCGACACTTCCCATATACAGTTTCAATATGATGTTTTAAGAAGTTTTCAAGATCTCGTTACGGCTAGAGTGGTACCGAAAACATAAAAGCTCATTGCTCAAAAACAGTTACAACGATTTGTTAAATTTCTTCACAATAGACTTTCATCAAAGTTTAGTTTTGAAAAGCGAATAACCGAATATGAGAAAAAATCTGTAGCCAGAGATAATTACGAGAGTTATGGCTATGCGTCGGTCCCCCAAGGAATTTTGAAATATCTCCGAATATAGATGACCAATGCTCAAAACCGATACAGATTCTGAAAATAAGAGAGTTTTTTGAGAAGATGTGGAAATTTTTTTCAAAAATATTGAGAAACAAAAAAGTTATTGCGATTTGAATATTTTGAAAAATTGAAGCTGCCGGTAGAGGGGTTAATATGGGGTTATAGTACTGCAAACAAGTACAAAAATCCCAAACCCATTTTAGCCTCATGATGTTAGTTTCTGATCTTTTCATAAGCAATGTGCCATTAAGAAAATAACATAATAAATATAAGATTTGAAACTTCTCAAATACCATCCAAATTAGCGTATTTTTCAGCACCATGGGGCAAGTATATTACATGCCTTATAACAAGGTTTATCACATGCGAAGTACTCTACTAGTTAATTCGAATAACTGAAATTATGTTGTTTGAAAGGCGGTTAAGTCACTTTTGTATCTAGGGGTCATGCACAAATTACGTCACGCTCCAAGGAGGGAGGGGGTTAAGCCATGCGTGACAAGCCTTACAAAATTATCAGAGGACTCATACAGAAAGTGTGACAAAGGGGAGGAGGGGGTCGAAAAAATTGAAATTTGGCGTGACATAATTTGTGTACCATCCCCTACGAGTAAAAAGAGAAATCTGGCATAATTTATGATCTCGTCCTTAAAGCCATAGCTTGTTATTACTGAGCTAACGAATGGATCTACACTTTATTTCACAATGCTACGACGAAGAGAAGATCCTCCTCTGTCTCCCAGCGGTGACAGTTTTTATTTTGGTCGGTTTATCTGCTTAATAACAACGAGCTATACACTTGGTTATCAATGGTTTTAAGGGTTAATATACATAGAAGCCAAACCTCGAATTTTCAAAAGCACAAGTCTAGAGAAGCAGACAACCGGTAACTCACTGGTCACTCGCTGGTGGCGACTAATCAATAAAATGTTCGACGCAAAAGGTTGACAGGTTCTCAAGATACAAATCTACAAACAATCTTTTGAAAATTCGAGGTTTGATATCGATGCATCTTCACCTATTAAAAATATTTTCTAATAACTTCTTACATCATTATGACCAAATTAAGTACGATTTTCAAGGTTTTTCGTGGACAATAACTAAAATGACGTTTGAGACAGTTTTGCAATTATGCGTATATCATATGTCATATATGCTTATTACAGCTCTTTTGAGCAAGAACAACTTTACCTTCCAAGCCAAGGTGTTCAAATGGTTTGATCTTGCAGTTTGTCCCGTATCTATGTTCAACGCAATGTGTGTCGGTACAAAAACACATATCCATGAATACTTCGCACAAAATAAAAAAAAATGTTCTGGACCCCCCGACCGATTATTTTGATTTTGGTCGCAAATGAAAGAGCAAAGTCTTATTGTTTTTAGTTCGAAATTTCAGACTTACCTATTTTTTTGTAATAAAGTCACTCCACAAAGACACCGTGGGCATATTTTATGTGATATGTGATATTTTTGGAAGCTTTTCCAGAACTACCGGATGACATGATCGATCGAATGAATTCCAATGATCCAATCCGTTTGGAATAAGGTCATTTGGCATAAAGGTCATGTTTGGGCTAGCGGCAATCTACTGTGGTACTTTATTGCACACACTAGTAGACGCAGTATACCTCATGCTGTCGGCCAAAAATAATTAAATCCACTAAAATAGCAACACTTCTACTCACCTGTTCTACATACCATGAAATATACCTTAAATTAACAAACCATTAGAAAGCTATTAATCTTCAATTGAGCTTGAGCTTGAGCTTGATTGGCCGCCCGTGGATGCTACTCCAGTATAGCCAGATCAGCTGCACTTACACAAGGAACCAACCGAATGACTGTTTGGGACTAACAGACACCCTCAGTGTATAAGTGCTGGTGATCTTCTATTTTTAGGCTATAATGGCGCCTGCCACGTCAGAATGCAGACCAATGTGGGGAAGGGGGAGGAAATGATGTTGCACTTATAATAGCCCACTGTAAACCGTCTGCATCTACGCCAGTTCATGCGGAGTGTATGGTTGGGGGAAAAGGCATGGCAGAGAGGTTTGCTTTTGTGGTTAGCAGACTGTCTATGTATCAGGCGTAAGGAAAGGCATGCGCGTGGAAGAATGGAAGCGTAAGGGAAACGGTTTCTTGTCCGTCTCTAGTTCTAGCGTTTGCTATGCACGAATAGTTTGAGTGCGATAGATTTATAATGGAAGATAGAAGCAAGTGAGAGATATACAACTACAAAGTACGAGGAAAGGGACGGGCCTGGGATTGAACCCATGACCTTCTGCTTGTGAAGCAGAAGCGGCAGCCATCAGACCACCAACCCCGTCCATTAGAAAGCTATTAATCTTCAATTGAAACATTTACACACCAGATCATTCATGATTCAACATTGTTATTGTTTACCTTTCTTGGATTGTATCATTGTCTGGAAGTTTCAGAAGATTTAATCCATCAATTGTATAACAGTTACCTTTCAACATATTATTGTATACAACAATACATTTATGGAAAATTATATGCAAGTAAATAGGGAAGAGTGGATTATAAATAGGACATACTGAGTTGTATCAAATACCTTCCCGATCGTATTCGCGGGAACAGATCATTTGGCATAATGGACATTTGGCATAATAGCCGTTTGGCTCAAATTAAAATTGATTATACTACTTCTGACACAATAACCATAAATCAACCCTTTTTCCTTACATGAGGTGATCGTATCAGTTATGCCGTTATAATAATTATGGATGTTAAATTAAAAATATCTACTTCTTGTAAACAGAGAGTGTTCTAAGCATAATAAATGGTACTGATGTTGAATGGTTTCAATCAGATTGTTTCCCTCCACATTATTTTGAGTTATTCTATTGCACTGATTAGTACTCAATATTACTTTCGAATTATATAATTTCTCTTCTTTCCAACATCTTCTGATCATCAGTTTATTTTGTTGAAATTATTATTGACATTCTATCCTTGAATAATTTTATCATAAAACTACCCTTCTTTGAAACCGAGACCAATACGATGAACACAAAATTTATTTTCATACACAGGCTGTTCTTGCGGGCATTGTTTATGCATAATATATTTGATTAGAGCTTAGTATTTTAGAAAAGCTTTCAAGTATGAACTGTTTTCAAGTATGAACTGTTTTCAAGTACTGTCGTTATATTGGTTCTTCTGTTGAAGCTTTTGATTTTCAAATTATAAATTTATCCGACTTTCAAACATAATCTGAATTATTCTGGTACCTTTGGCATTAACGCTTTTGATATTTAAAGCAGAAATTCCCCAGCAGAATTATTGACACACAGTAGTGCAACCAGGCCTGAGTGGATTTGTAAAGTTGAAGCTAATGTTTTTAATAAAGTTTTTAATACAAAAAAATGAGTTGAAGAATTTATGTATATATTAAGTTTAAAACACGTATTATAAAACGGACAAAATTGCAAAACATTGTTGTTCTAAAAATATGGTCTGAAGTTGTCAACAATGAGAATTATTTTTAGGCGCAGCAATCTGTGATAGAAATTGCAGTAGGTCGGAAGTAAATCAGCACTGCAAAAATTAATTGCTGGTGTAAGCATAATTGTCCCATGTAACAGATTTGACAATCCAGAAAGTCAAGTTTTAAGGGCAAAAACGTGTTTTGTTTTCGTTGTGAAGATTACACGACCAAATATGTGTTAACACCAGGGCCGTCCATTCATTGAAAGCATTTTCAGACCACAACTGACTGACTCAAGCTTCCCTTTCGAATGAAACTCTACTGTTTCGTTTCAATCCGACAAACATTTCCTTTCATCGCAGCAAGCGTAGTCTTTCATTTCTTTCGTGCTGCTTGTGCGTCGCGCGTCATTTATCAGAGCCTCACCGCAGCGAGCTGGTCTTTCAATCGGTAGTCTCTAACTTTAGGAGCTGATTAATTCAAATGAACGACGTGGTAGCCCGCATACTTTCCCTATCTTAATTTATCACCTAACAAGTTATATGCATCACTATTGCAAAAAAATAGGTGAAATTCAATTTGAAACATTTTGATAGATTTCAATGAAATCAAATGAAACGAAGTTCTTACTCTTTCATTTCACCTTTCTTGTTCGCTGCTTTCAATCAGGTAACGAAACGAATGAGTGGTGAAAGAAGAACGAAGCGACGCAGTTGTTCGTCATCATCGAGACGACGCAACCAAGCCTTCGTGTTTCACAAAATGCTTTCGAAAATGCACAGCCCTGGTTAACACCTACACAATTTTCAATACGAACATTAACCAATTTTGAATAACTTTGTAATCCGATTGATTACTGTACGGAGACGCTCTGGCGTTTACTTTTCTAATGGGACAAATCGGAGTTATACTTTCCCAATAATTTTAAGAATGAAATACGCTATTTTTGTTTATTATCCTAAATGTAAAATGCAATTAGCGATCAACACCTACAAAATCTCGAAACTTAAGAAATGTTCACTAGGACAGATATGATGTTACTGGTTGCTAAATGCTTTAATAGCATAGTTTATTAAGAGAAAAATACCATGAAGGGAATATGTATAGTTAAACTGCCATGTGCCGGTATTAGAAATAACCAGGGCAGGCAATCGTTAGATTCGTCACAGTGCGATGACGAAATAAATAAAGACATCGTCATTTAGTATAATAACTCTGGCAGGTCGTCGTCTCGTCATCGACGAAAGAATGCACGACGAACGTCAATCCAAAATCGTCAACCAACCACTTTGTCTTCATTCCGTTCGCTCCCCTTTCTTAAACGAAGGAGGCGTTTATTGTATATTCGCTTGCTATGCACAAAACGGCGAATGCCATCCCAGAGTTGCTTGTATTGGCAATTTAACCCGTATTTCTCAAGCTTCAACAATAGCTCTGTTGGTAAGCGCGTGACGTTGACGATTCAGAGCTCGTTTGTTCAATTCCGGACACGTTTTGTTTTATTTTTTCAAAAAAGGCTCATAATCTATCGACGCCACGGTTCATATTTTTAGTCGGCTCAGAGCTCCCGAACGAAGATTCGACCATAACGAAGGAGGCTTCTTTGTTCGTCATGACGCCGAGTCTTTGTGGCGGACAACTGCAGCAAATCGTCATCCAACGCTGGTTGAGTGACGATGACGATTCTTTTTTAGTTTCGTCGACGACTTTTTCCATTTGACGATGACGATTGCCTGCCCTGGAAATAACATCGTTTTATGGATATATCGAGATATGGAACAAATTATCTTTAGAATGCTGTTTAAGGGGACCATCATACCTTGTAACCAAGACTAGTCAACCGATTCATATGATTTTCTCAGAGAAGGAGCTTCTGATATTTTATAGTCCACGGTTTATTTTTGATAAATTGGCTCAAAACAAAATGGCGACCAATGAAATTTTATATGGCAAATGTCGGCCCCCCAACGAATATCGGAATATTTTCAAAACTAGATAACTGATGGTCAATACCGACACAGATTCTGAAAATAGGAGAACTTGTGCCATGGTAACTCTGGCAATGAAAGCTCTCAGTTAGGGTAGGAGCACCGGTTTTGGCCATACGCCAGTTGTAGCCATAGCGGATTATACACCGTTTTACATAGCCAACCAGCATGAAACCTTTTGTGTTCAGTAGATCACATTCATATGATAGAACCGTTGCTTTTACCCTATTTCGATCATTTTTTTTGAACAAAATCCGGCTGCGAATCAATGGCACTTAGAGAAATAGCTTTTCAATTCATGCAAAACGGACGTAAAAGCCACTAGTGCGACTATAGGGGACTGTCTAATAAGAGTACACCGACCCTATTTACGGTTTGATTTTTTTTTCATACCGTTGTCTTACTGTTACTGTTTATGCATCAATAGATAGCTCTGACTCTATCAAATCGGACACAGATATGAATTATGCCTGTTACGGCACAGGAAGTACTTACATTGACCTTTTTTCCCCATCTCAACCTACTTCATGCAAAATCAATCGCCGAAGCCGTATGCTCGTTAAAGCTTTGCCGTTTTCTATTTTTACTCTAACCTAATGCCCATCCAGTAATAAATGATCATGGCGCAGGTTCGTCGGAAAACAGCCAATACAAAAACGTTTGTACGGTTGGAAACAAAAAAGGTCACCACTTGAGCGCTGGCAGTAGCGATCCAATCAACAAAAAGCACGCTTAAACAAAAACTTCCGAACAACAGCAAAAAAAAAAAGCGCCAACAATATCCAGTAGCTCATCGCATTTAATCACGGCTATAATCGATCGATCCTATCGCGACGCCACAGCTCGTTGAGCTTATACGGCTACGGGGCGAGGGTATTCCTTTGGGACGGGAAGATCGGGGGGTTACAGCTTATTAGCCTACTCCAAGCTTTGGGGTCGCACCCGGGACAAAACGGGACAGGCAAATTGCCCGGGCTGCCCCCTAATGGCAGGATTACGAAAAAATCCAATCACAATGCAGCGGCAGGTGAAAAAATTCGAATCGATCGATTGATCTCGGGTGATAATCGTTCGTTCTGTTGTGCAGGCAGGGTTCGTGCACTTGGTAGAGTTGATTGAAGTTATGGGGAGCCAGTGGGTAGCTGTCGTCGATGATTGATGTATTTATCCGGGTTGACGTTCGATTTCTGAGTCGACCCAAGTTGCACGAGGCGGGCCTTCTATACGTTGGGCAAGTCTGTAATCTTCAATTATTCGTGACAGTTTTGTATAGATACTTACCTTATTTCGCTATGATAAACTTCTTTCCATGATAACAGTGGAGATGCAGAGCTGATCTCGGTATCAAGTAACAATGTGGTTGGCGCTGTTATTAACTTCCAAATTTCGAACTTTCTATTTGTTCCTATTGAGAATGGTCAATTTTGATTGTTCTGGTCAATCGCGGAGTAGCATCTTCAAATTGTACGGCCATCAATTCTCAAGCTAATACTCAATACCAGTTTTGGCAGCGTTCGAATGCTTGTCATTTGGGGGAAATACGTTGTTTGAAAGCTGAGATTCCCCTGCACGTTTACAAGTGATATCTGAAATTTTTGATGAAGGAAGGATTAAATTGTAGGAGTCGTTTTGATCAACGAAAAATGAAAATTTTTGCTCTCTTATGCGCTCGAAACTTTTTTGCTTATTTGTTCTATTCAAGTAGCTTATGAAACGTTCTCTTGAACATGATATCACACAAAAAAAATGCATTGTATCTTCTGGAAGTTCCAAACCTCAATCCACCGGTAGAAGCTTGACATTTCTGAAATTGACTTTCTAGACTAGTAATATCCATTCCGATCAACAATCTCGATTTGAGCTATCCATTCATTCCCACTTTCTCTCTTTCTTCCTCCTATTCCAGATCGTCGGCGTCAAGCAGTATTTCGTGCGGCCGTCCAACCCACAGCAAGGCCGCGAACACCAGAATGCCCTTCACAGCAGCAGCAGTGCCAACAGTGCCAGCCAGAACAACATCAGCTCCAGCCAAACCTCGCTCGACCAGTCCATCGGAACGACCTGTTCGAACAACTCAACCAGCGGAGCGTCGGCCGCCTCCTCGTCATCGTCGTCGGGGACAGCCGGAGTGCCGGAGTGTGCAATCAGCCAGGAGATACCCGCCATCGAGTCTCTGATCCAGTCCAATGGGCGACCCCTGGAGGAGGTGCTCGAACAGGTGAGTCGATCGCCAATGAAATGCAAATACCACTACCATTGACTGTCAACGCGCGCGTTCTTTGACATACTTGTGATATTAGGGTGTCCCAGAAAAAAAAAACAATGTTCGAAAAATCATTGTGCTACTCCTTGACTGAAAGGTATGTTTATTTATTTGTACCATTTTGCAGACAAATCAACTTAAAAAATGGTTTAGAGGCTCCGCCATATCGGATCATGAAAAATAGTCATTTTTGAAGAACTGACATATTTTTACGTTTGTACAGATATTTCCAAAACCTATTATTTGTCTATTTTTTTTCTTCTATAGATATTATTGAACATGTGTTTGGCTCTAGTTTTCTACTAACAACTACTGTTGCCTGCGTAAGGAAGGGTGATACCAACTTGAAACAGCGAATAGGACTATGAGGAGTCTGCCTTCGTCCTGATGAAACCTTGGTAGGCCTTTATGTACGTTTGAAACTCGTCATCAACCTCGGTGAGTAGTAGGTTCAGATGTAAAATTCCTGACCTACACCGATCCGGCTCTGAACACAACCCCCATGAAGGATTGTGTCAATCCTAGCATGACCTTCCTGCTGAGGGATTCCACGGAGGCATGCAAGTCGATTCAGATCGACCATTTCAAAAATATCTGAAACTTTGCACAGTTTTTCAGTTCCATCTAAATCGTCATTTTCCGATATCAAATCTTCAAGTTGAGTCACGACTAACTTTTCAAAAGGGTGTATGTGAAAATGGTTCAAAAATATTCAAAAAGCTGCACAGCAAAAACGGTTCGTTCGATTGTTAGACAACTAAAGAAACAAAGTTAGACAACACAATAAAGATTCCAAAAAAATACACACAGTAAAAAAAAAAATTTTTTGCATTAAAAAACATCATTTTTGTCACAAAAACTCAAATATCCAAACCCTATCGGAATACCAACGTAATTTTTTGAGGAAAAACGGTCCATTATATTAGCTATCTACCATAAAAATTTGGTGATGGTAAGCCAATAAACAAAAAAGTTATGACATTTCAAATATTTCACAAATTTGACACTTAGTGAAAATTGTTTTTTTTTTTTCATTGTTAATTTTTTTTAGGACCGCAGTTTGTTGCTGAATTTTTTGTTAAGGGTACCACATGAGGTTAACAAGTTGTTTTCATGATATTTTAATTAATTATTCATAACTATTATAGCATCTATTAGAAAGTTAGACGCGATCCAGTGTTGTGATCTAAAGTCTTGATAGTGTCATATTTTTTATTGTACGTAACTGAAGAAAAATTCTCTCAATAGTTTTGAAACCTTTTGATAAAAGAAACCTATAAGAAATCTAATATTGAAGACAAAAGCTACAAAAAAAGTTTTCTATACAGGTATACGACTAGTTTACCTGCAAAAAGTTTACCTCGTAGAGAACAAGGCGGGTCTATACCCAGGTGATCTAGTATACGTAAAGCAGGTCGGTTTTCTCGGCGCTGGTTTTCTCCACAAAGTTAAAATCTGATTACACCTGGGTATAGACCCGCCTTGGTAGAGAATAGACTTTGTTAATCATATTTGGGAGAAAGCGAGTAACTTCAACAACATCAAACACATGATAGGTACAAACCATGAACATACTCACGAAAAAGCTAAAAATATACTACCACTATGGTTATAAAAGATTTAATTGTAAAATTTTTCTTCAGTCAAGCAAACGACACCAAACTAGTCAGTAAAAACTTAAAAGTGATTTTGTTTATTAAAATCTAACGAGCAACATGAGTAGTCGCTTTCTCAACTGTTGCAGGCCGTTTGCAGAAAAAAAGTGTTCGAGAAAGCTTCGAAATCTCACCGAAAGCACCATAGATAAACTGAAAGCGGCTGGTTATGCTCCAATGTCTACATTGAATACAAATTTACGCATTTGTACGTCCTGCCGTTTAAACGTTGACAAACGGGCAATCTGTACATCATCGGTGAATCAGGTTGCAGGAAGTTCGAAAACAACAACAACTGAGGAATTACTAGATGCACCGACAACAACTGAGGAGTTACCAGAAGTACCAAGTGCTGATAGTCTTGCCACGGTACCATCAGCGACATCTGTTTCAACAAATCAATCAGAAGATGAGTGCATCCAGAAGGTCAACATCGAACGCTTCAACGAAGGGATAGCTGGAATAAAAGTGACTCCGATTAAATGGACGAAGATGGGTTACGTCAATTATCCCGAGAAAAAATACCGTGAAATCAACGAAGCTGTACGAAGAAACCTCTTCAAATTAGGACCTGAGGATGTGGAAAATACAGACTACGATGAGGTAATTATGAATATGAAGGAAAGGTTCTCGAATCTAGCCACGACAAGGAAAGAAAAATTATTGATTTTGTCGATGCTGCCAAGCTCGTGGTCTATTCAAGACGCCATTGATGAGTTCAAAACCAATAGAAATACAGCAAAAGAGGCAAAACAATTCAAAAATAACTGTCTTGTAACCAAAAATGCTAGGTCGAGTACTTCATTAACAGATGAGACAAAAGAAAAAATAATTCAATATTTTGAAGACGATGAAGTAAGTAGAGCTATGCCTGGCCAAAAAGATTATGTATCTGTAAAAACAGATGGAAAGCGTCAAGCAATCCAAAAACGATTAATAATGACTACTTTGAAAGAAGCGTATACACGCTTCAAGGAAATTAACGAAAATATTAAGGTAGGTTTTTCCTCATTTGCAAGCCTTCGTCCAAGGCAATGCAAGCTTCTATCCAATTCAGGAACACATAATGTTTGTGTGTGCACAACACACGAAAATATTAACCTAATCTTACATAGTTTGAAAAGAATCAATTTATCAAAGGATATTAAAATGTTAACTGGTAGGTTGGTTGGTTTGACTTTATTAACGAGATTTTTAGCCCTGGGCTAGTTCATCTCGGAGACTTTAACTGGTAGTCTTTTGTGTGAAAATACAACATCAAATTGCTATCTACGATCTTGTTCGGATTGTCCAGATTCTTCATCATTGGAAAATACTTTATTCGCTGAGTTTTAAGAAAATTATATTGATCAGTTATCATTTGAGCAATGGGTGACCACGGATAGGTGTGACCTAGAAACTATTGTAAAACCTGTAGATGAGTTTGTGTCATTTTTTTTGCTTGAAATTAGAAAGTTTAATTCCTCACGACTTTATTAAAACAGAGCAATCCCGCTTTTTAAAAAATACGAAAAATACATTACAAGATGGTGAATTTTTAGTCATTTGTGATTTTTCTGAAAACTATAGCTTTGTATTGCAAGATGAAGTGCAGTCCCATCACTGGAACGTACAACAAGCTACAATTCATCCATTCGTTATTTATTTCAATGGAAGTACGCAAATTGAACAATTTAGTTTTATTGTAATTTCCGAAGATTTAAGACACGACTCAGTATCTGTTAATTTGTTCATTGCCAAAATGATTAACTTTTTACGCGTTGATAAGGATAAAGAAATCAGAAAGATATATTTCATGTCTGATGGAGCAGCATCGCAGTACAAAAACCGTAAGAATTTTTCGAGCCTATGTCAATTTAAATCAAAGTACGGAATTGATGCAGAATGGCATTTCTTTGCTACGTCACATGGCAAAGGTCCTTGTGATGCTATTGGAGGAACCATAAAGCGCATGGCCACAAGAGCAAGTTTAGCCAAAGAACGTGAGCATCCAATTAAAACTGCAAAAGAACTATTTGATTGGGCGAATCGCAGAAAAGAAGAAGATTTAACAAAATTATAATTTTGTTTTACTACTACTGAAGAGTACGAATTAACGGCATCAGAGCTCAGCGAGCAATATAATAACGCGAAAACGATCCAAGGAACCCAAAAATTTCACTGCTTCATTCCATTGTCAGAAAATAAAATTAAAGCAAAACTATACTCGAACTGTACTGATAATGATGCAAAAGTGTTCGATATTGTAAAAAAATTGAATAACAATAAATAAATAAATAAGTATTAATAAAATGTTTTCATGATCTCATAACGCATACCCAAATCCAAAACTTTTAAAGTTTATATATAACATTTAGAAACTCATCGATCATACTCTAAAAAAAATATCCTGGTAAAAAAAAAATATTTTCGTGTAATCTGTTAATTCATTTTAATTTATACATATATACATATACATATAATATTTATATATATACATAATATTTATACATATAATATACATAATACTAATGAATACATGAAAACGACTTGTTAACTTGGGGCCCACATAGCCGTAGCGGTAAACGCGCAGCTATTCAGCAAGACCAAGCTGAGGGTCGTGGGTTCGAATCCCACCGGTCGAGGATCTTTTCGGGTTGGAAATTTTCTCGACTTCCCAGGGCATAGAGTATCTTCGTACCTGCCACACGATATACACATGCAAAAATGGTCATTGGCATAGTAAGCTCTCAGTTAATAACTGTGGAAGTGCTCATAAGAACACTAAGCTGAGAAGCAGGCTCTGTCCCAGTGGGGACGTAACGCCAGAAAAGAAGAAGAAGACTTGTTTAATTCACGCAAGGCCCTTAACAATAAAATCAGCAACAAACTGCGGTTCCCGTAATAATTTACACTGAAAAATTTTTTTTTTCTACTAAATGTGAAAATTGTGACATGTTTGAAATGTCATAACTTTTTTGTTTATTGGTTTACCATCACCATTTATGGTAGATAGCTAATATAATGGACCGTTTTCCCTCAAAAAATTACGTTGGTATTCCGATAGGGTTTTGAGATATTTGAGTTTTTGTGTCAAAAATTATGTTTTTTAATGCAAAAAAAAAAATTTTTTACAGTGTGTATTTTTTTTTGGAATCTTTATTTAGTTGTCTAACTTTGTTTCTTTAGTTGTCTAACAATCGAACGAACCGTTTTTGCTGTGCAGCTTTTTGAATATTTTTGAACCATTTTCACATACACCCTTTTGAAAAGTTAGTCGTGACTCAACTTGAAGATTTGAAATCGGAAAATGACGATTTAGATGGAACTGGAAAACTGTGCAAAGTTTCAGCTCAATAGAAAAAAATGAATTAAAAAATTTACCAAATTTTGGTGCTGTTGCTTGGAATCACTCTTCTAGCTTCCGGTTTCCAGCTTCTAGACTCTAGCTTCTCGCTAGTTATCTCTCACACACATAACACGAGCGGTAGAATGAACACCAAGAAGCAAAAAAAAAACGTCAATTGAATGTCGTCTGACACGAAGACATTTGCAAAAATCATAAGTTTTGCATAGAATTCAGACATATCGGACCAAAAACAACATGAATGGTTTGACCTTGCTTGTTATGCCGAATGTGGCACACATACAGTGAAAGCAACACCTATTTCGACAATTGACAGAAACAAACAAAACTGTAACGTTTCCTAGCGAACCTATCGTGATCAGAGACATTCAATTGACATTTTTCTTTCTGACATTCGTTTGTTCGCTCGTGTTGTGAATGATTTAGGGAAGCGCTGTCGAATTTCATCTAAAACGACTATCGTGATTGTTTACAACACTGGACAAGGGTACCAACGTGTTCATATTAACAAATAATGTCAGAAAATCGTAGGGAGAGTAGACAAAATTGAGGAGAAATAAAACTGTCTCTTTGTATGGGAGTCTTCATAGCATTATAAAACGGTCTACTAAGTGGCAATACTTTCACCGCGTCAACTAGTAGCAAAACAAAAAAATCACAAAACTTCAAAATATGACATTTTTTGTCAAACATTACCATTTTTTATAAATTGATTTGGTGGAACCTCTAAACATTCTTCAAGACAGTTGATTTGGCAGAGGATGAGGGTTGAGCTCCATGACAATTTGAACATTTTCTGGCACACCCTATCATACATCCCCCGCTCTCCCTCCGGAACGAATCGCTCGGTGGAAAGTCGATTAGACGACGGTCGATATGCGTATAGAGCTACGCGTCAAGTCCGGCAGGCGATCGGATCAGGTTTTCTTCACGCCGCCGATACTTTTACGGTAAATTTATTGCGAATTGATCGGCACGTGACAAATCTGTAGAGCTCTAGAAGTCGATCGGGTTTCGCGCGGTGGTGGTGGGTTGAGATCTAT
The DNA here is from genome assembly GCF_002204515.2 of Aedes aegypti. Taxonomy (NCBI): domain Eukaryota; kingdom Metazoa; phylum Arthropoda; class Insecta; order Diptera; family Culicidae; genus Aedes; species Aedes aegypti. Next base: position 329,241,408 of record NC_035109.1, read on the forward strand.
TACTCTGTGCTTATTGATGCAACTGATCGATTGGCTTTTTATGGCGAATGCGTGCACGATTAGCGCCTTTTTGCATGGAGATTAATTGCAATGTTGAGTTGGGTTAGATTTCTTTTGCTCATTTGCGATTAAAGTTGCAACATATTGCTACTCTTATTCGGGTTAATCTAACAATTGATCAAGAAAATAATTAGTTGAAAGGTTTCTTTGGAATACTATTGCTTTTTGCGATATTATGTGATTTGCACTCGCATTAACGATTTTTAACGAATCTTTTTCAATTATACAACAAAAAAGCAAAATTTTGTCTTAAGAACAAGCTTGTGATCTTCATACATTTTTTTTGGTTAGCCATGTTGAATTCTGTTCCAACATGGACCAGCTGTTGCAATATCGGGGAGAGAGCTGTCCAGAGGATTTACAATATAATTTTGAAGTTGATTCTGAAGCTTCCTTTCTGTAATAGTATTAACGAATTACATGAAATATCCAATATTGGAATGTTGAAGCAATTGTCTGATAAAATAAAAATTATAAATGACAATAGTAATTGAATCTAATTTCTTTGAATTCCATTGAATTGCCACTGGTATCAGTAAATTTATTACCCAACTTAATCTAAAATTGTATATTGTGTTAATTATATCTTGTAAGTGATAAGCTTGTAATTTCATGCAAATTTAACAATTATCATGTAATTGTTAGGTTCAATACCGCGTGTATAGTTAGCAGAACCAATCATGTACCGCTCAGTATAGTCGGTTAACTAAAAAATATGAATAATATCTATCCTACAATGTGTAGAGTAGAATATTATTCTGATAAATCCCTATTCTAGCTTGAAATCTTCTAGCATTGAAAATTGATGTTTTTTGTAGCGAACAACACCATTTAAACACTTTCAATTTTAATATTAAGGTTTTACGGCGTTATCAATAACTTTGGTTTTGAATGAGAAAAAAGATGTTTTATAAGCCTATGGATGATGATAGCAACTCCACAGCATGTTTCATCCAGGCGATCATTTCGATTAACGAAATAGTTTGGATATCTTATGAGTGTGAGTTTCCTACCTATATACAGGACTGACCACGATTGGCGGTATCCTTTAGTTCCTCACATGAATTGAAAAGTTTGAGCTAGAACACTATCTAAGAGCGTTTCTGAGAAACGCCCTTCTTTCCAGTTGTGCCACGTTTAAGGGCAGTTTTAAGATCTTTTTGTTAAAAATAAGTTGTGAACTCAGAGATTCACCCTTCTTTTTGTTTGTGGTAGCAATCACAATCAAAAACACTTTCCGTTCAATAACAACGCGCCACGGTATAAACCTTCCGCGAAGCTGGTTGACATTTTGCCCTGAATCTGGGTTTCAATTCAATCTGCTATCTCTCTTTAGGTAGTAGGTACTTTGCTTATTGCGTATAGCCGCGGGAAAGTGAATGTCGCCCATTAATCACTGCCATCGCCATCAGTAGTCCTTCGATGCGATGTGCTGTGGTCAAATTGGTCAGGTGCCGCGACACGGAATTCGGAACGACCCCGGTCAAGCCACAAATTGCGGGCCCAGCGCTCGATGTGAGATCCCCAACCCAGGATGGAAAACAAAACACTACGACTCATACACGATTGATTACCTCCATCGGGCGTTCCAGCTTACAGCTCATCGAGTTTTCCTTTCACTTTTCGCACAATGAATGATCAAACATTTTTCTTTTCTTTTTTTCGACAATGTGTGTCGATTTGGTCGTTGTAATTGCCACACACTGGGGCAGATTGCTGTTTTTGACGGACAAAATCTCTAGTATTCTGATATATAGAAATTTATGACCTTTACTCTAAGACGATTTTTGAGTTGATTCCAAAAACTCGAAATATTTTCAGATGGAACGATGCTTGTAGTGAAAAATGTTCGAAACACGTGGTCTTTATAATCTCAAATAACTCATGAAATGACAGATGGCGGCATTGATGTTTTTTGCACCGTCCGTTATGCTACTAGTGTTATCTGTCAAACGATTTCTCTACATTCATCCGTTACCACCGGCTGTCATACACAGTACGAGCGATAGAATGAACATCGAGAAACAAAAAAACTGTGGAATGAATGTCGTCTGACATTTTCATGAATAATAAATTTTGCATAGATTTCAGAAATTTCCAATCATAGACAGCAAGAATAGTTTAATCTTGCTTGTTATGTCGAATGTGCCACACTTATAACGATAGTAACTCTAATTACGAAAAATGAGAGAAATAAACAAAAGCGTACCGTTTTCTGGTGACGACGTCGTGATCACCTGCATTCAATTGACATTTTTATTTCGTATCTCGTATGTTGGTTTAATCGCTCGTGTTGTGAATGCTGAAGGCAAAGGCTGTCGAATATCAATGAAAATGTGTCGACTACCATGATTGCTAACAACAACATTATCGTGAAGAAAGAAAAGTTGTGCCACTTAGCGATTTTTTGTGACAGTCATCGACATCGACCAGTTCCTAATTAGCAGTAGAAAATAATTTAATAGTTGCCTTCTGCTGCTTTTGTAGGGTAAAAGTACCAATTTTTGACACAGTTCTAATTTTCGACCCATCCATACGATTTCGGCCTACTTTGTATGGAAATCCGAAAATTGGAACAAAATTCTTGTAGGTTGAAAATTAGTACTTCTCCCCTAGAATACTTATTTTGAACTGTTTTAATCAAAACCATCATTCAATATGACAATTTTTCGAGTAAATGATATCAACTTTCTTTGAAATTGTTAAGTGTAAAATCCAGATGACAAAATATTTTATTTTTCACCAAACAAAATGGTCGAACTAGTTTTTTTTACGTATTCTATAACATGCCATACAGTCTCATCAATAGAATGTTCCAGAAAGTATGTGTACGATTTTACCATACTGCCATTTCAAAAACTAGTGCAGATAAAAATTCGGTGTTCAAGAGTGGAACTTGTATATTTAACGATTTATTTCATTATAAATTTGTAAACGGCATTACATTTCCTAGGACCACTTCAAACCAGTTTTACAAACATCGCGTTATTTTTTAGAGACATTGTTGTACGAAGTTCCTCCAGGATTGGCTTCGCTCTAGGAATTCTTTCAGAGTTCCTTTGAAAATTGTTCTGGAGTTCCTTCAGGAATTTTTTTCAGAATTATTGCCGGGAATTCCTTTGGAGCTTCATAAAAAATCCTTCAGAGGTCGTCTGAAAATTCTACCGTAGTTACTACGGGAATTCCTTCGGAGCTCCAGCGGGAGTTCCGTCGGGCTACCTCCATGGATTCTCAAGGAATACTTTCAGTGTTCCTTCAGAAATTGCTAGGATTTACTCTAGAAATTTCTCGGAGCTCCTCAAAGAATTACTTCGGAGATATTCAATGATTTTCTCCAGAGTTCTCCGGGACCTCCTTCCTTTTTTTCGGACTTTTTCCAAAATTCCTGCGGAAATTTCTCATGACTTCCTTCTAGAATACCCCCGGAGCTTCTTGAAATTTCCTTCTGGAATCCCTACGGAGTTGCTCCAGGAATTCGTTTCTTCAAGAAGTTCCTCCTTTGGATTTTATTCAGCAATTCCTCTGTTTTTCGTCCAGCATTTCCTCGGAAGTTCTTCCAGAGTTCCACCGAGAATTGCTCCGAAGTTCTTCCTTCCGGAGTGCCGCTGGAAATTGCTTTCGATTTGATTCAGCCATTCCTCAGTAGTTCCTTTGGAGCTCCACCGGGAATTCCTTCGAATTTCCCCCATAGTTTCTCCAGGAATTTCTCCGGAGCACCTCAAACAATAATCTTTGAATTGTTACAGGGAAGCTTCAGGACCAATCACTCCAGAGTTCTATATTTTTTCAGATATCCTCCAGAAATTCCTTTAGAGTTTTTCTAAGAAGTCCTTTGGATTCCACCGACGATTCCCTCAGATTTTCTTCATAAATCCTTCCACAATTCCTCGGAAGTTTCTCTAGTAATTTTTCCGGGGTTCCTCCAGGAGTTCGTCATGATTTTTCATAAAAATTCCTTCAGACTTCCTCCGGGAAATACTCCAGAGTTCCTCTGGGAAATGCTTCAGAGTTCCTCCGGGAAATACTCCAGAGTTCCTCCGGGAAATCCTTTAGAGTTTTGATCTGAGTATTCTTCCAGAGTTCCTCCAGAAATTTCTAAACACTTCCGCAGGAATTCTTTCTGAATTTCTATATATTGCTTCGGAGTTCCTCCAGGAATGTCTCTGGAGCTTCATCGGGAAGTTATCACAAGTTTTTCCTGAAAAGTCTCCGGAGCTCCAACTATAATTCCTTTGGAGCTCTGCCGGGAATTCCTTCGGAGCGCAGTAGTGAATGCCTTCGGAATTACTTTGTAAAACATCCGGGTAATCCTTCGAAGTTCCTTCGAAAATTCCTAAGGAATTCACCTGTAATTCCTCAAAAATTCTTTCTGAAATTCATCCTGAGTTTCTCCAGAGTTCCTTCAGAAATTCAACCATAGTTCTTCAAGGAATACCGCAAGGTGTTCCTTCTGGAGTTACGCCCAAAATTTTCTTTAGGAGATCCTCCAAAAATTTCTGAGGATTTCGTTCCCAGGAATTTCTCCAAAACTTTCATCGGGAGTTCGCTCAAGCATTCCTTAATTCTTCCTCCAAGAATTCCTAAGTCCGTCTCCTAAGTAATAATTGCTCCGAAATCGAACGATAAGTTCCACCACGAGTTGCACTACGCAGAGATTAAAACTAAAAACGCTAAGAATTTTATGTCCTTCATCGGTTTCACCAGGAACTCCTCTGTTAATTTCGCGATATGTTCTCATGGGCATTCCTCCGGTAGTTCTTACGTGAATTTCTACAGAAATTTCTCCAGGAATTCAGCTTGAATTTCGTTTTTTTTTAAGGATCACCAACTGTTATCTTAAGGTGAAGATGAATCGAAGCCAAACATTCATTTAAGGCGAAGTAGGCCGTCATTGAAATTTGTACGCGTCGGTGATGATTGTTGCTAATTCATCTCACAATTTCTAATCAAAGAAAATCAGTTGGTTTCGCACTAACACAGCTGAAAAAGTATCAGCATACTTTATGCATGTTAGCGCATACAGTGATACATTTTCAAGTTAATATAAACTATCAGTACTGAGTTTTATCACTTTGAAATGCAAGCTGAAAAGTCATCATTGTTGCCAAAACGAATGACGGGCTACTTAGCCTTAAGCTGAAAACTTAATCGATTGGTCACTAGCTGGTTGTGACCAATCGATTAGATTTTCAGCTCAAACGGATGCTCTTGAAAATTTGAGCTTTGGCTTCGATTCATCTTCACCTTAACTGTTATGCTTATCGTTCTTTCTATTTCATCACCCTGTCACTGAAAAATTTTCTTTAATCTTTTTGAAGTGCATCACTTTTCGGGAAAACGGGTCATTCAGAAATTGCATTCAGGAAAAGGGGTCATTTGGAGGAATTGGCGTATGGAGACATTCGGGGAAAAGTAGCACGATCTTTAAAACAGGGTTTCACATAGCCTACTATATGACAATGGACATTTACCGGGTAAACTAGTTTTAATATGAGAGAATGGAGACAGCTCACTGCTAGCTGGCATGTTTTCTTAATTTCTTTGATTTTTTCGTCTCGTGTTTGGGTTGTGCACAATGGAAGTAAAATCTGGGTAGAAACCATTTTCACATCTCATTTTCTATGAGAAAAAAATACAATTAAGAGATTTCATTGGCAATTTGTGTCCAGTAAACAATGTATATTTATTCCACGATTCAAAATGTAAGACCATAGGCAAACAATCTTAATTCTCATTGTTGTTCAATTGAAGTTTAGCCAATTTTTGCGCTCTACCAGACCAATGTGCGGTTTTCATTGACAGTTGACAACAGGTTCGCGACGAATTTTGGGAGCTCCCAATCAAAGCCAGCTGTCTCCTCTATCTCAGGTTTGAATTACAACTATAAACTATAAGAAAGGAATTAAAAATTCTATTCCAGCTGTGGTTGTTCAAAATATGATTAAAAACCTGTCCCTATACTAAAAACATGTTAAAAATCTGGTAGTAGGTCCCTTTTTAGAAACTTATTAATTATTGTAATGCAAGTCTCTGAAATGCCTCTATTTTCAACGGAAGACCTATAAAGTATCTATTTTAACCAAACCAAATGGTCCTTAAAGTTAATTTTTATTTTTTCTCATTATGCTCGCGCTGAATCTTGGAAAAAAAAAATTGTAGAGTACCCTTCAGAGACTATTACGCTACTATTCCAGAGGCTCTCCAATAACACATTCTCATATTCCTCGAGGAAAAATTTCCTAAGATTTCTTCTGAAATACTTTTGCCCACCAATTCTCACAGCGATTTATCGAGAGATGCTTAGGGGAATTTGCCCAGGAAATCATTGAGTACCCCGTCGCTACTACTTTCAGTTATTTCCACAGGAGTTACACTAAACGTTTTCGTAGAGACTATCACAAGAATTGTTCCGCTTATTTTTCCATCGGTTTCTCCAGTTACTCTAGGAGATTCTTCCCTCAGAAGTATATCCAAGAAAATTTGCAAAGGTTTATATATGAGTTTTTAAATGAATTTATTTAGGGATTTTTCTAAGAAACTCTACCAAATTTTGTACGCCAATTTTTACGTAATTCTTTGGCATTTCATATGAATTCCTTCAAGAATTCATTCATGATTAATCCCAGGAAATCTATTAAATTTCTTCCAGGAATTTCTCAATATATTCAACATGGGATTACTAATGAAGTTTCTCATGAAATTTCTCTAGGATTTTCTGTTGCATTTTACCCAAAGATAACTGCTTCAAGTCTTCCAAACATTTCTCAAGTAATTTCTCATAGATTCTTCAAAAATTCATTTGAGGTTTCACACTAGTCAATAATCAAGCAGTTATTTCAGTAATTCCCCGACTTATCCAGGAAGTCATTTAAAAAATCTGTAGGATGTTATCCAGAGATTCGATCGACTATTTGTTCAATAATATTCTTAGCAGTTTATCTAGTGATATTTTTCAAGACTTCTAAGAGCCCAGCCTTGCCTGAAGGTCTCTTCAGACAAGAGACCAAACATAATCCAAAGAGAGACCAAAATAGGTGAGAAGCACTAATTTTCGACCTACAAGAATTCTGTGCCAATTTTCAGATTTTTATACAAAATCCTAGCAGTCTAGCCAAAATAGGATGAAAGGATCGAAACCTAGTATTGAACAGAGATTAAGTTTTGAGAAAATTTAGAGTATCTTTCACTAACTGGTCTCTGTAACAATCATGATCCGCTGCACATAATGAGAGTCTGTTTATCATCTACTGCTACAGCTCTGATAATATCAGGGGGATGACAGTGCATGATAAACAAGCTCCAAACCTGGGGGGCACTATTGTTATCAGAATTATCATACCAGTAAAGTAAAACACCTACCTCCAATGATAAATAAGCGGGAAAAAAGGGGTTTTATCATCGTTATTTCTTTGGCATTAATGGATATTGGCGAGTAAATGATCCCGAAATTTTTGCATTTTCTTTTGGTATGTTCTTCCGAGCAGGCGGGTACGAACTTACTCACACCAAGCTTGTTCGCGAGTGTGCCATGTTTATTTTGCGTTGGTTTACACTCGAGGTGCTTCGTGATGCGAACATTACCACAACTGAAATTGCTGTCCTTTTTAGAATTCCTCGTGACAACAAGTATTACTGCTTTTCTCCAGTAATTATCTCAAAAATAGATTTAGTTATTTTTCCAAAGCTTCCTACGGATAATGCTTTGAAGATATCTTAAGTTCATTTAGGACTTTCTAAAGCATTTTTCAGTATTTTTGTTTCAAATGCCTTAAGAATTCAACCTGGAATTTTAAAAGATAGGAAGTATAAAGATTTTTTAAAGAATTTCATTACAACAATTTATCAAGTGATTTTTCTGTCGACTTCTCTAGGATTTCCATCAAGATTGCCGTGTTAAACATCTTTAATAATTCCACCATAGATACTCCAGGTAATTCTTAAGATTGAAGGAAATTGTCGTTCTGATTTTCTTTAAGAGTTCAACCAGAAATTTCTATGAGGATACCTTCTGGCAGTGTTTCATTTGAACGCGTTCAGTTTGCGTTCCAGTTCAATTTGTTGAACGCAGCGATCAAGTAGTCTTAAATATTGTTCAGCTCAAAAATATGAACCCGTGCGAGCCGAAAACTGAACCCAATAAATACTGACTGATTTACGTAAATGTATGCCAAAGCTATGTTTTTGATATGCATTAAGCATATCAAGCGATGTATATTGTTTCTATTCATAAAAGTTTACGGTAATTCATTCACTCATGTCCCAAGTGTGAAATCCGATTATAACTGCCAACTGAACAGGCCGTTGTTGAGGAATTATTCCAGATATTTCTCTTAATTTTCTCCGAGAAATTCGTCCTGAGATTCTTAATGAAATTCGCAAAAAATGTCTTCAAACATTTTGTTCAGGCGAAATGTGAAAGATTTTTTTTCTGAATTGATTAGAGAAATTCTATTTTCAATACAGTCAGTTTCTAAGCACTGAAATAAACAAAAAATGTACTTAAATAATTCTGGAATAAGTTATTTTTATTTCTATGAAACATAATTAATTTTCATTAAATTAGTAAAACTATCACAGGCAGCATTAAAAAAAAATCAAAATATAAAAATATTAATTTTATAAATAAATAGAGTAAGGTGGGGCAAAAGTTCGACCTTAGTGGTATAATCAAAGTTTCCAGGAAAACAATAGCACTTAAAACAAAACAAATACCATGCAGTGAACCTTCATCATATTGGCTATAATTGTACTGAACAAACTTGTGTCAAAATATTTACCCATTTTTAGTAATAACAGTTTCAAAATTGATTGTCTTATTCGAACTTTTGCCCCACCGGTGGGGCAAGAGTTCGAATCTAGTGTGGGGCAAAAGTTCACTGGCTAAAACCCAAAATATCGATCCTTTTATGACAGGCACACTTCGCACCAGCCGTAAACTTAAGTTTGACGAAAAATACACTCTAAATTTTCATCAAAAAATTGCCCAAAACCGGGTTGATTGTAATATAATCGAAAATAGCAGTTTTTCGCAAAACAAAGTGAAAATGTAAAATTTTGGTGACAGTTTTCACACGATCAGACAAATTTAACTAAATTTGAAGATAATATGTGGATTTTAGGCAATTTGAAAATTTTTCCGTGATTTTATACATGGGTCGAACTTTTGCCCCGCTGATTCGAACTTTTGCCCTACTATGGGCCAAAAATTGTTTTCAAGCATTTATGCAAAAACTAATACACCTCAAAGCAACCTTATGATAGGCCTAGAAACGCCCTTACATAAAATATTGAAAAAGATTTTATCTTCAATTGGTTCCATGCAACGAAAGTTTGACCAAAAATTACAATATTCACGTTGAAAAACAACAAATAGCCATAACTTTTCCAAATCTCAATAGATTTTTATGATATTTGGATTGAAAGTCTCTAACTTGAATAGCATTCGAACCACCATGACATTTATAAGATTTGTTTTGAATTGAGCTAGAAATCTTAAAAAGAAACTCTTACCCAACTCGAACTTTTGCCCCACTTTACTCTACTAAGATTTTTTTTTATCAAAGTTGTGCCCATATATTTTGGGATACCAGTCAGTGATAGAGCAGTTTCTTTGGAAGAACGAACGATTCTGGAGAAAAAAGTTGTTTTTTGTTAGGACGTTCGATTGGTTAATGATATAACTGATTTAGATCAGTTATAACTTATCTAAACCCAGCCTTTTGGTTAAAAATGTAGTACAAATTATTCCAAAATACTTTGTCCAAGACACCAAACCTTTAGGATGATATTTCAGAGTACTAGATGTTTTGGCCATCCAAATCAGCGATCTGCCCCAGTGTGTGCACCACCCGGAGAGTTCCACCACCGGTTTTTGAATTCTGGGACAACTCGGGTAACATGTTTTCCGATGGCTATCGATCGCAGGCTTTGTTTGCGCTTGCGAAATGGGACTCTATACTCTACCTCTCTACCTCTCTACCTTCCGAAGTGCAGCAAACAGTCAGTGCAGTGGAAGCTTAAAATTTTGCATTTGCATTACGCAACCATCAAACAACAAAGCTGCAATTATTTCGACACCTGTCCTCAACTTTTAGCGTCTTGACATGCATTTGCCATCATCATCGCGCTTCGAATAATGCACAGCAGCGCCGCGCACTTGTGTGTGGAGTGCAATAAATGTACCTCAACCGAACTGCATTATCCATACAAATGGCAATTGTGGTCCAGGTCAGGCGCTGTTAATTATATACATGCAAACACGCTCTCGAACAACATTGTTTTCCAGCAGGCAGCCTCGATGTTGGCTTCGAGAGGGAGGAAAAATCGTAATTCCGTCAGCAATCCGAGATTGTGTCCGTTCAATTCCAGCGAACGAGCCGCGCGCCAACAAACCAATTAAGACTCATTTAGATGCTACCCTTTTGGCCTCTAATTACCTACCGAACCCGCGGTGCACTATGCACTCAGCGCGTGCGCGAGCGACCCGAAGATCGCCCAAGAACTGCGGTAGATAGAGACTCCTCTCAATTGGCTTCGTCGCGGTGCCAAAGTCAATGAGGCTCTCAACACGAGTTGCTGAACAGCGCTGAAGTGCTTGTTACACGGGCTCGTCAAGTGTAATTGCTGCTTCTGGAAAGCAATTTTCCACACTCCGTGAACCCTCCGTGAACCGGCGTTTGGGGACATTAATCCAATCAGGCCGATGAAGATTATGGAGTTTGCACAATTGTGTTGTATCCACTGTATGAGCTTAGCTTTGGCATATATTTCGCGCTGGACTCTTGGAACAAGGCTCTCCCTCTATTGGCTAGTGTGAACATTTTATTATAAGTGACTAGAGATTCTGTTCGACTCAACCAGAGATTCTGTTCAAATCAAAGCTTCCTGTCGAATCTCTCCAGAGATTCCTGTCGAATCTATCCAGAGATTCTTGTCGGCTTTCTCCAGAGATTCCTGTCGAATCTCCCCAGAGATTCCTGTCGAATCTATCCAGAGATTCTTGTCGGATTTCTCCAGAGATTCCTGTCAGATTTCTCCAGAGATTACTTTTAAATCTCTCCAAAGATTCTTGTCGAATCTCTCCAGAGATTCCTGATGAATTTCTTTAGAGATTCTGTTCAAATCTCTCCAGACATTCTTGTCCAATCTCTCCAGATTTTCTTGTCAAATCTGTCCGAAGATTCCTGTCGAATCTCTCCAGAGATTTCTGTCGAGTCTCTCCAGAGATTCCTGTCGAATCTTTCCAGAGATTTCTGTCGAATCTATCCAGAGATTCTTGTCGGATATCTCCAGAGATTCCTGACGGATTTCTCCAGAGATTCCAGTCAAATCTTTTTAGATATTCCTGTCCAATCTCTCCAGATTTTCCTGTCGAATCTTTTCAGTGATTCCTGTCGAATCTCACCAGACATTCCTGTCCAATCTCTACAGAGATTCCTGTCCAATATCTACAGAGATTCCTGTCCAATCTCTACAGAGATTCCTGTCCAATCTCTACAGATATTTCTGCCGAATCTGTCCAGAGATTCATGTCGAATCTGTCCAGTGTAAGAATCTCTCGAATTTCTCCAGAAATTATGCTCGAATCTCTCCAGAGATTCTTTTCGAATCTCTCCAGAGATTCTGTTCGAATCTCTCCAGAGATTCTGTTCGAATGTCTCCAGAGATTCTGTTCGAATCTCTCCAGAGATTCTGTTCGAATCTCTCTAGAGATTTTGTTCGAATCTCTCCAGAGATTCTGTTCGAATCTCTCCAGAGATTCTGTTCGAATCTCTCCAGAGATTCTGTTTGAATCTCTCCAGAGATTCTGTTCGAATCTCTCCAGAGATTCTGTTCGAATCTCTCCAGAGATTCTGTTCGAATCTCTCCAGAGATTCTGTTCGAATCTCTCCAGAGATTCTGTTTGAATCTCTCCAGAGATTCTGTTTGAATCTCTCCAGAGATTCTGTTCGAATCTCTCCAGAGATTCTGTTCGAATCTCTCCAGAGATTCTGTTCGAATCTCTCCAGAGATTCTGTTCGAATCTCTCCAGAGATTCTGTTCGAATCTCTCCAGAGATTCTGTTCGAATCGCTCCAGAGATTCTGTTCGAATCTCTCCAGAGATTCTGTTCGAATCGCTCCAGAGATTCTGTTCGAATCGCTCCAGAGATTCTGTTCGAATCGCTCCAGAGATTCTGTTCGAATCGCTCCAGAGATTCTGTTCGAATCGCTCCAGAGATTCTGTTCGAATCGCTCCAGAGATTCTGTTCGAATCGCTCCAGAGATTCTGTTCGAATCGCTCCAGAGATTCTGTTCGAATCGCTCCAGAGATTCTGTTCGAATCTCTCCAGAGATTCTGTTCGAATCTCTCCAGAGATTCTGTTCGAATCGCTCCAGAGATTCTGTTCGAATCTCTCCAGAGATTCTGTTCGAATCTCTCCAGAGATTCTGTTCGAATCTCTCCAGAGATTCTGTTCGAATCTCTCCAGAGATTCTGTTTGAATCTCTCCAGAGATTCTGTTCGAATCTCTCCAGAGATTCTGTTCGAATCTCTCCAGAGATTCTGTTCGAATCGCTCCAGAGATTCTGTTCGAATCTCTCCAGAGATTCTGTTCGAATCTCTCCAGAGATTCTGTTCGAATCGCTCCAGAGATTCTGTTCGAATCTCTCCAGAGATTCTGTTCGAATCTCTCCAGAGATTCTGTTCGAATCTCTCCAGAGATTCTGTTCGAATCTCTCCAGAGATTCTGTTTGAATCTCTCCAGAGATTCTGTTCGAATCTCTCCAGAGATTCTGTTCGAATCTCTCCAGAGATTCTGTTCGAATCTCTCCAGAGATTCTGTTCGAATCTCTCCAGAGATTCTGTTTGAATCTCTCCAGAGATTCTGTTTGAATCTCTCCAGAGATTCTGTTCGAATCTCTCCAGAGATTCTGTTCGAATCTCTCCAGAGATTCTGTTCGAATCTCTCCAGAGATTCTGTTCGAATCTCTCCAGAGATTCTGTTCGAATCTCTCCAGAGATTCTGTTCGAATCTCTCCAGAGATTCTGTTCGAATCGCTCCAGAGATTCTGTTCGAATCTCTCCAGAGATTCTGTTCGAATCGCTCCAGAGATTCTGTTCGAATCGCTCCAGAGATTCTGTTCGAATCGCTCCAGAGATTCTGTTCGAATCGCTCCAGAGATTCTGTTCGAATCGCTCCAGAGATTCTGTTCGAATCGCTCCAGAGATTCTGTTCGAATCGCTCCAGAGATTCTGTTCGAATCGCTCCAGAGATTCTGTTCGAATCGCTCCAGAGATTCTGTTCGAATCTCTCCAGAGATTCTGTTCGAATCTCTCCAGAGATTCTGTTCGAATCGCTCCAGAGATTCTGTTCGAATCTCTCCAGAGATTCTGTTCGAATCTCTCCAGAGATTCTGTTCGAATCTCTCCAGAGATTCTGTTCGAATCTCTCCAGAGATTCTGTTCGAATCTCTCCAGAGATTTTGTTTGAATTTCTCCAGAGAATCTGTACGAATCTCTCCAGAGATTCTGTTCGAATCTCTCCAGAGATTCTGTTCGAATCTCTTCAGAAATTCTGTTCGAATCTCTCTGGAGATCCTGTTCCAGTCTCTCCAGAGATTCTGCTTGAATCTCTCCAGATGTTCTGCACGAATGTCTCCAGAGATTCTGATCGAATCCCTCAAGTGATTATGTTTGAATGTCTCCAGCCATTCTGGTCGAATCCTTCTGGAGATTCTATTCGTATTTCTTCAGACATTCTGTTCGAATCTTATTGGAGATTCTGGTCGAACCTCTGCAGAGATTCTGTTCGAATCTTTACAAAGATTCTGTTTGAAGCTCTCCAGACGTTGAGTTTCTGTTTGTCGAATATCTTCAGAGAATCTGTTCGAACCTCTCCATCGATTTTGTTCGTGCTCTTTAGCAATCACGTGATCAAAATGTGAAAGGTAATTGGTTCAATGAGATCCACAGCGTACGGCAATCAAAACAGGAGACAGATCGAATAAACAGTGGAATGGGTACCATTGTGCATGGTGTGTAGTATGAAACATATCATGCGGTGCAGTGCAAGGGCCAAAGGGTAGCAATTATCGTATAATATGATAAAATGTGGATGCTGTTCCACTTGTGGAGGACGATCGCAAACAGAGACCGCTTGAACCAGCGATGCAACGGATAATTGGGAAGTGCCTCTTTCGCACACTCAGATTATGTGATCATCAAAACTTCGATGAAAATGCGTAGGCTTATGGTTTAAGACGAAGTTGGCCGTCATTGAAATTTGTACGCGTCGTTGATGATTGTTGCTAATTCATCTCACGATTTCGAATCAAAGAAAATCAGTTGGTTTTGCACTGACACAGCTTAAAAAGTATCAGCATACTTTATGCATGTTAGCGCGTACAGTGATACTTTTTCAAGTCAATATAAAATATCAAGGTTGAGTTTTATCACTTTGAAATGCAAGCTGAAAAGTCATCATTGTTGCCAAAACGAATGACGGACTACTTAGCCTTAATAAAGTGAAAAGTCATTGATATTGATTCGGCCTCTCTTTTGCTTTCTTGTACACCTTGGTATTCAGAAAGCCCTTAAATTTATTGTGATTTTTTTAAGTCAGCTTAACGAAATACAAATCCAGTGCTTCAAATTACTGTTTTGTTGTCAAGTGGGTTTGATTTTAATGTGGCTAAGAAGAAACTCTTGGGTTTTTCGTTTGCTCGTTGTATTGTATATTCGCAGTTTAAAACCATCGAAACAACACTTTGATCGGAAATTTTATTAGGAAAAACCGAGTAATTGAAATACGGGTTTTAACCCGTTGGTTTACCAACAGTGGAAATTCCAGCCTCACAAAACTCCATGCATAAATTATGCACCATGAGACAGATGAATGCGCCTCTATGCGCTCCAATAATTCAATACAACCAAGCTTCCTGCTCCTCGGGCCCGCTTCGGTTCGATTCCAGTTCATCCGCCAAGACCGGACCGAGCACTATCAAAACAATCAATTTCAAATAAAGTCGGCATGATTAGCGATGGCATTAGCATTCGCATGACTCGCTCCGTCGTCGTCGTTTCGTCCCTGCGCTTGTCAATGGGAATCGCAGAAAAACGATTCGAATTAATTTGAATGTATTAGACACAAGGTACAAATCATGGACCACCATTATTATGAAATGATCAGACGTTTTCGTTCCACCACCAGGTGCAGTGCAGCATCGTCACTCCTGCATTCATATATGTGCTACTACCATAATTTGGTCCGCGCATATGTTGGGTTGATGCATGCCATGCATGATTGCCCCCTCGAGACAGATTGCTCTCGTTGTTGGAGGGCAAACTTTGAATAGCGGGAGAGGTCAAGAAAAATTACGACAATCGAGATTGGCACTAAATTTATATCACTATTCTTCTTACTCCGGCAATTGACGAGACTCCCATTCACCGATTCGGGCAGCTCGTTTTCATTTTCGTTCCATTGAGCAGCTGATGATAATCGTAGAAAACGTTCACTGACTGGCTCTGACTGGTGCAAATACTCGATTTAGCTTTAACTCAATAAAAGTGAGTTGCTGTCATCAATGGGAATAATCGTTTGCCGAAGCATTGCGACAGGTTGATCAGGAACTCGGGGCTCGGGCTATCGAGCACAGTGCAAGGAAATCAAAAGTTTTATTGAACGATCGTCTATTTATTGAATCACGTTTCGCTGCTGAGCAAGTTAAGGCACATTGAGGAAATTTATGTTGATTTATTGTGATATTCATGACATGAAACTATAACAGATGTAGTTTTCTTAACCTTTCTTCATTTTTGACCAATTGACTTAGTATTTAAATAAGCTACACGTTTAAAGAGATTTTTTTTTGAAAATTATTATATATACGTGCAATAAGATACATCCATTATATTGATTGAACGGAACAACATAAAGGATTTTTATCCAGATTGTCCAGATTGTCCAGTCAGTAACAAAAGTTAATAATCAAATGCTATTTTTCCATACAAAATACCAAAGTATCTCAGCTTCTGGTAGTCAGAAATTTGGAGGATGAACTACAAATAAGAGCTGCAGAGAGTTGTTCAAAGACAATAATAAGTAACTGAGAGGTTTTTTGATTTGATTAATAAATAGTAAGTCGTAAGGACTTTTGTCTTCGAGCAACCCTCTGAAACTCTTGGGAAATGACTGAAATTTATTAAGTTCAGTATTCACAAAGCTCCAGGATATTTGTAGTTCGTCATCCAGATTTCAGCCAATTTGGACAACCAGAAGCTAAGCTTCCGAGACCCAAGCTTTGACATTGTGTATGGAAAAACAGCATTTGGTTACTAACTGTTGGCACCGAATGAAGATAACATTGAATATATTTAAATTCATGATTTTATCTAGAAGCTTAGACAGTGTTGTGAAAAACTCAATTTCTCACAACTCACGCCTGAGATTTTTCATGCGTGAGTTGTCAATCACACAACTCAGCAGTCAAAAAATCATGGATGAGTTGGCTCACCTTTTTGACTCATTGTCTCGTATTTCCACAGTTTACTCACACACGGCAATAATTTCTTGTTAGTCTGGTAAAATTATAGTAATCCTTTCTAAAGTAAACAAAAACATTCGGGTTTCACGAGTTTTTGCCGGGTTTTGCGACTGAATCATTTTTTACGGTTTGAGTTGATTGAGTTGATTTTGCATCAAAATCTCAAGCGTGAGATTTGCGAAGCAGATCTCTAATGAGTTTGCTCTCACGGGAGAGCGTATTAATTGACATTTGAGAGTGAGTCTATCAACACTGAGCTTAGAGATGTAAAACCATTGACCAGTAAGAACTTTCAACTGCTACCGTATTTGAGGAATTCGTATAGATAAACCTCTACGAATTGTTCTAGAGACTGTACGTGTATTTTTAAGAAATTCATCTTCTTTCGGCAATTTATCCAAGAACTGCTACAAGTGGTTTTCTCCAGGGATCCTCCACAGAATATTATATTAATTGTTCTAGAAATCACTGTGGAATATTCTTCAAAATGTTATTTAGGAATCACTGTAAATGACTTTAAGGATTTTTTTGAAGTTACAGCAAAAGATTCCTTTGTATTTTTTTAGGGATTGCCCAAGAATTCCATCATTAAATCTTTCATAAATTCCTTATCCGATGCCTGCCGAAATGTCTAAAAGTGAACTTCAAGAATTCTTACAGGAAGGATTTAGAGATTGCTACAAAACTCATTCCAAGCAATGTACTAGGAGTTTCTTCAAAGATTCCTCCAAGAGAACCTAATACAGTACCCATAAGAATTGCACCAGAGATTTCTTCAGTGTTTTCTCCGAAAACTTTTATCCAATTTGCTCCAAAAATATTTCAATGATGGTTCCATGAAATTCTGTTGTGAATTTCTAAGGAAAATTTTCAGGCATTCCTTCATGATTTTCGCCTGGAACTCCTCTAGGGCTTCATCCAAAGATTTCTTCATGCGATTCTTCTTCTTCTTTCTGGCGTTACGTCCCCACTGGGACAGAGCCTGCTTCTCAGCTTAGTGTTCTTATGAGCACTTCCACAGTTATTAACTGAGAGCTTACTATGCCAATGACCATTTTTGCATGCGTATATCGTGTGGCAGGTACGAAGATACTCTATGCCCTGGGAAGTCGAGAAAATTTCCAACCCGAAAAGATCCTCGACCGGTGGGATTCGAACCCACGACCCTCAGCTTGGTCTTGCTGAATAGCTGCGCGTTTACCGCTACGGCTATCTAGGCCCCTCATGCGATTCTTGTAATCCGTTAATTTCTTTATGATTTTTCCTGGGCATTTCGCCTAGAATTCTGTCGAAATCATCTCCCGTGTTTTTAAATGTATTCTTCAAACAGCTGTTCCAGGAAATTCAACAAGAAAACTTCTTCATGAATTCTTCATGTGCATCTCCAGTATTTGCCTCAAGATTTTTTTTTTATAAATGATTATTCAGGAATTTCTCCGGGAGTTTTGGCAGATATTTTTTTTTTTCCAAAAAAACGTCTTCTGGAGTTCTTCGAAGTTATCTCTGCAAGAATTCCTGAACGAAGCCCAGAGGAAATTACTTGAAAAATTCCTGAAAAAATACCACAAACAATAACTGAAGTAATCTCATGTGATACCTTAAGCAACTTCTCCATGTGATACCTTAAGCAACTTCTCCAAGGAATCTATAGGTATTATTCTATAAAGTACTTATTAAGATAGCAATGGAAAACTCATTCCAAGCAATGTATTAGAAATTTCTCCAGAGATTCCTCTCAGAGAACCAATAAGAATTCTACCATAGATTCCTTCGGTGTTTTCTCTGAGAACTCTCATCCGAGTTGCTCAAAGAAGTAATTCAATGTAGGTTCCATAAATTCTTTCTGCGAATGTCAAAGCAATCTTTTTTATATAATTTCTTCGTGGTTTTCGCCGAGAATTCCTTTAGGGTTTCATCCAGAAGGTTTTCTTGCGATTTTTGCATGTATTTCTCATGGAAGAATTCTTCTGTTTACCATAAATTGCTACAGTGATGTCATTATGAATTCTTCCAATGCATTTCTTTGAAAAATCCGTCGATATGTTCTCCAGTGTCTCTGTTTAATGAATTCTTACAAAAAACTTTTTCAATCGATTTCTCTTAGGATTCCTAGGAGTTCTACACGTGCTCCTTCAGTATTTGTCTCAAGAATTGCTACTAGGTAGTCTATCAGGAATTCCATAAAGATTTTTTCCAAATATCCCTAGAATTCACACAAGAATTGTTTCAAGGTTTCCTTCCTCTCTAGGATTTTTTTTCCAAAAACATCTTTTGAGATTCTTTGGAGGAATTCCTGAATTATTTAAGGAATCTCTGAAGGAATTCTTGAAGAAATCCCAGAAAGAATGACTGAAGGAATCTCATAAGAAATTCTTTGAGGATTCTCTGAATAAAACCTTTGCTTGAATTCTTGGAAGGATCCCTGGAGGAATTGTTAAAAGAATCTTGGAATTTTTGGAAGAATTGTTTGGTAGAATTTTTGAGTAATCTTTGCACCTACAGGCATCTGTGATTTCAGGAGTGTAAGAACCCCTGTTGTGATAAGTAGAGACACCTTCCGTAAAGAATTCTCTTGAGAAATTATTGGATGAATCCTTAAACGAAATCCAGATTCTGGCAAAATTCCAGAAGAAAATTCAGGAGGATTCAAGACAACTTACTGATTTTTTTTTATAGTATCTCTGGGAGGAATCGTAGATTAATATATGGTGGAATCTCTGGAGGATTTTAAGGAGGGCTGACCGAAGAAAATTTTGAAGGAATTCTTAGAGGAAGAGCAGATAGCAATCTATGAAGACATTCCGGGAAAAAAAGTTCCGGCAGAAGTAATTGGATAAAGCGTTTTATGAATTCATTTAGAAATTTCTGAAAGATTTGCTGAAACTCTAATAGGAGGCACCCCTTTGAAGAACTATTTAAGAAATACCTGAAGGAATTCAAGTGGGAACTATTGGAGGATTACCGAAACGATAATTCTTCGAAATTCTTCACAGGAGGTCTAGATAAATTTCTAGAGTATTTTCTGAATGAACACTTGAAAAAATTTCTAGAGGGATTCTTGGAGGAATTTCTGAATGGATACCTGGAGGAATCTCAGGAAAAATACCTGCAATAATTCCTGGGAGAATTTTAGTAAAAAGCCCATTATAAATCTAGAGCTTATTATAAAGCCATTATAAAGCTAGAGAAATACTGATGGAATTTTTGAAAAAAAAAAAAAAAATCCTGTGGTCCTTGTAGGAATTTTCTGTTGAATTTTTAGAGTAATTTCAAGAAATTCTTTGAAAAATCCTAGGAAGAAATTCTAGATGATTATAAGAGAATCAGTTTGAAAAAAATCCAGTCCATAATAAGAGGTGGAAATTACTGGAATACCTGTTTTTTTTTATAATTTTAGAGGAATCCCAAAAACAATTTCTAAAAAATACTGGGAGGAAAATTGAGAAGTTTATAGGAGAAGTAGTTTTGAAACATTCTGTCAGAATTCTGGATGCCAGAGGTATCTGGGTTGTCTGGAAAAATCTCAGGAAGACTACCTGCATGTGCCCCTGAATGGTAGGAAAAAGCCCATGAGAAATCGCTAGAAGCATACTGATAGAGTTTTTAGAGAAATTTCTTTTATCCTAGCTGCAAATTTCTGAGGAATTTTTAGAGTAATTCCAAGAGATTTTCCTTGAAAAGCCCTGGGGCGAGATTCTAGAGGATTATCAGAGAAACAACTTGAAAAAATCCAGGCCAAACACTTAGTGGAACCCTGGAAATCCCTGTTTTCGGAAGAACTTCAGAGGAATTTCTAGAAAAAATCTAGGGAGGAAAAAGCTTGAAAACTTTCAGTCAAAATTCATGGAGGAAACTTTGAAAGAAATCCTGTGCATGTTGAGAAGTATCTGAAGCAATTCTTTAAGGTATAAATGAAAGAATCTCTGAGGGAATCTAGAGGATTCTCAGGAAGAATTTCTTGAAGAATCACTGGAGGAACTGTTAACCCTTTCTTTCCCGCGAGGTTTTTCAAAGTTTAAAAATAGAAAATGTGATATCTGGATAAATCGCCAGAACAAAACTTGTAACATTTTACTCGAAAATATGAATAGAACTGAAAAAATATTTATTGTGATGGCAAGATGACTGCAACTAGGGTAAGAAAGAGACGTCAATATTTTTCTATTTGATTGTTTTTACTCATACATTTTATTTGAACAGCGTGTTCTGCACACCTCTCGTCAATTCTGGTGGAAAATAAAAAGCTGTGAAGAAGTTTTTGTCTTTTTTTGATACACAAGCAAACATCACACTTAGTGTATTTAACACTTCAGTCGTCGCGCTGTTGTATTTTGTACAACACCGCTGAAAAAACCTCGCTTTTCGTTCACAACAGCAGCGCAATGGCTCTGACGGTGGCAAACTGCGCGACGACTGAACTTCACCAATTGAACCAATGCACGAGTTCACTAATTTGACGTTTGAAAGGTGCCGAATTCACTGGTTGCCATGGTCACATAAATAACACGGCACCGCTAAAACGTCAAATAGTGAATCCGTGCATAGGTCCATAGGTTTTCCACTGAATTTTGACCAAATCTAGGTATCCATGATTGTCCATGTGTTGTCAATCGTATGAAATTCTGAATGTGGCTTCCTTTTGAAGTAGGTTACTGGTGCCTATGTGTCCAAAATGGCCATATTTACATAAAATATGCGTGATTTCATTCTAGATTCTCATGTATTTGGGCCCATTCACAAATTTCATAACGCTGAAGGGGGTGGGTAGGTGTCCTCGTGATGTTTCAGCTCATACAAAATTTGTAGAATATTAATACAAAGTGCGTTACGAAGGGGTGGGTGGGTGTCAAAAATAACCATTTTTGGCGTTATGAATTTTGTGAATAAACCCTTTAATGTAAAGCGAAAATAATGAAAACCTTAGAGCATTTCAAAGTGATTTGCCATTGCGTAACATTTTCTTAATACATTAGGATCTTTTTCATCTTTCTGGCGTTATGTTCCAACTAGAATAGAGCCTGCTTCTCAGCTAAGTGTTCTTAAGAGCACTTACACGTTTATTAACTGAGAGCTTTCTTTGCCAGTTGACCAATTTTGAGTGTGTTTATCGTGGCAAATACGATGGAACTCTATGTCCTGGGAAATTGAGATCCTCGACCGGTGGGATTTGAAAACACAACCCTGAGCTTGATCTTGTGCAGTGTTTGGATTTTGTCCCGAATTAGCCGATCGAACCATATTTGGAGAGTGTTACAGTTCACGAACCATAACAGTTCGTGACACATCGCATTCGGAGAGCCCTATAAATGTAAACATTCACTCTCTCGTTTGGTACCGTGGCACGAGAGCGTTCAAGACCAGCAACTCTCACAGATTGCAACAGTATCGAGCCATTCGGGTGATTTATGTTTTGCATTAAATTGGTAATAACATTCATATTTTCTGGTTGCAATCATAGCACAGAAAATAAAAAAAAAATATTCGCCTTTTTCTTGATTGGAATGAGAATGGGTCAGCGAATGTTACAAGTGTTGACACACAGTGATCGGCGCCAAACAGTAGGTGGTGTGTGTCTGTCTTGTTTTCGTTCATGGCTCGTTATCTTCCACGAACGATAAATGTCATGCGTGTTGTATGAATACAGCCGGATAAATTGGATGAAATTATGGCTCGTGTGTCAATGATCGTTAAATTTCCCAAAGCCTGGTCTTGTGTTTACCGCTACGGCTATCTAGGCCATATATTAGGAGGTTTATACCCCGATCTATTCTGAGCTATAGCAGAAGATGATAAACAGAGTCTCGTGATTTGCTGAGGATCATGATTTTCACAGAAAGCGATAAGTTAAAGATACTCTCAATTTTCTCAAAATTCAATTCCTGAATCTTAGATACATGGAATTTGAACATATTGGGACATGTTGCATAATACTATACTGTTTTTATCCAATCCAAACATTATGCGTATTACCTTACATTCAAAGGTGTATCGCACCGACATATGCATTTGATTTACTGCGCACATCAGATGTAGTATTACTCTTAGGATCATAATGTACAACTTTTACGGCCTCTACTCACCACAGCACTAGACTAGAAGGGCCACTATGGACGACATGATTTTAATTACATTCAACACCACCAACCTAAGCGTAATTTACAAGGGGAAACATACCGAGCAGCACGTGCGCTATTGCTCTTGTATAATCTCGTGTCAGTAATAATAATAACATAACTATTAACTTTTTGTACCGTGCGTTCAAACGACCAGTAACAGTAACAAGATGCATTAAAAGCATCTACTTTTAGGATGGCGGTCGATGAGATTGGACTTGTCAAAATCCCATCGCATCTTGCTGCCGTGCGTATGCGTCATCTTATAACGACGCTGCTGTAAAGTGCCTTATGGCAGAGTCGCCATTTGATTGAGGAAAGTCCTATGGCGTCAAGGCGATATTGCGTGGCAGTAGAATCAACAAGTTGGGGACTTTTTTGCTCCTGTTTATTGTCATCTGGAGCGGTTTATAAGATGCCCACCACTCTAATAATAGAAGGGCAGCAAAATTTTCCATTCGATGGGCGAGTATTCAAATCAGTGCACCACGAACATTTTGTTTTTCTTTTATTGACTGGAAAGTTGCGATGTAACATATAACTGCAGCGTGAACATTATGGAAAAATTCAACCTCGTGCTACCTATTTGTCGTAGTGCAGCAAAGTGAAACCGTTCAATGGATAATTTAGCCTCATGAAAGAGTTGTTAAAATGATCGTATCTATGGTACGATGGGGCCTTCCTTAGCCGAGTGGTTAAAGTATACGGCTATAAAGCAAAGCCATGCTGAAGGTGTCTGGGTTCGATTCACTGTCTGTCCAGGATCTTGTTTTGACTTCCCTGGGCATAGAGTATCATCATCGTACCTGCCACACGATATACGAATGCAAAAATGCTAACTTTGGCAAAGGAAACTCTCAGTTAATAACTGTGGAAGTGTTCATAAGAAGACTAAGCTGAGACGTAGGCTCTGTTCCAGTGAGGATGAAATGCCAAGAAGAAGAAGATGTAAGGTACGATACGATATATTTTCAGATGTATGTTTCAAGTAATTGTATTTTGAGCACAGACTTTACCAAATTGGACTTAGCACAGTATGACAAAAAAAATTATAAATCAATATCAGAACTCTCAGTAGTTTTTCATAAATTAATTTCTATCAAATGTTAGGTAAAGTATTGTAAATGTGAATATAATACCATTGTTGAAACCTGTCTTTGCGATAACTGTTAAATAAGGTTACTGTTTATTTGGAACTATTGCCATTATAACAAAAAAACAGTTCTCTTATACACTTAATTTAGAATGCCGAATATCGGATAATTTTAATCGAGATTTGCACAGCCGAGCAGTCCGCAAACAAATTTCCTCGGAACTCAGGAAATAAAAGCCGAGTATCAGTAAATTGTGCTTCATAGCTCAAAATATGTTGTAAATTTAAGTTTATTTTCATGCACATATTTGGAGCATAAAATGAACTGAAATATTAGCGAAATTGCTTATTTTTTTATCAAATGCACTATAAATTTACACGATCATGTAGCATTCCAGCATTTTTGGTTGAAAACTAAACGAAATGCCGTAACAATAGATGAATTTGATTTATTTTTACTCTATGCCTCAGTTTACACTACATTGGAATTTCAATATTTTTATCTGTGTTCGTTACTAAGCAACCGGACTATTTGTTAGCTGAGTCTCAGTTGAAACTGAAAAACCGAGATTTGCACAGCTGAGCTCGTGAAAAAATCTAATTGTGTAAGCTGAAGGTGTCTGGGTATAATTTATCGATCACCCAAGGATCTTTTTTTAATGTATGTAAATTTCCTTGACTTCCCTGGACATATAACATAATCGTTCCTGTCGGATGAAATACAATTGCGAAAATGGCTACCTAGGCAAAGAAAGCTCTCAATCAACAACTCTCGCGTTCAGTTTCATGAGGGCGTATCTGCAGCGATCGATTTATCTTCATTGATTTACTTTTTTTGTTAAGTGCTTGACCGAGTGATTGTGTTTGACTGTTGTTTCTGATTCAGTAGAAAGTAATCGTCGTCCTTTGTTATCCTGCATCTCAGAATGCTTCGCAAACCAATTGATTTTCATGTACTAATCCAAAGAGAAAAACGATCATCGCCTGTGTGATACTCAACGCGAGAACTACAAGTAGAAACTTATAAGCAACTAGGTCTTGATAAACATAAGCTTTCAACTTTGGAAGCTCATTCAATAAATCTTTATTTTTATTGACATTTATTGATGTCATGTCAATGATTATCTAACTAAACAGTATCTCTAATCGTTTGATGAGTTTATCACTTGTTTGACTTTTCTAATGTTGCCTTTCATGAGCAATCCGAAATTCAAATCAATGTGTTTGTTATATAAAACAAAAAACGAAGAGTCGTCTGGAATAAAAATCATGTAAAGGTGTATACCGTTATGATTCAAATTACGGGCAGCTTCAAATTCCGCAGATTTGGTATGAAAATTGTTTTAGGGAAAGATGGGACGGTTTGGTCGATGGGATAGAATGAGCATCGCTTGAAAACTGTATGAATAAATACTTAATAAACTCAAAGAAAAATAAACAAATTATATTCGAAAAAACTACCGATATTGCCCCAAATGTCCTTTTCAAATTTTATCATTTAAGAATGATGATGTTTGACTGTTAGAATATTCTCTAAAATTTAATCTCCTTGCACGAAGTGTTCATAAATACTAATAAATTTGAAGTTCAGTTTAAAAAAATAATTGCAATTTTATAACATACTAGTGGGCCCGGCAAACTTCGTCTTGCCATCAAGTAGGCTGTTGAAAAATGCTTTGGATCGCCCCATACAAAATGACAGTTTCCTTCACGCTCGTTTTTCCGACTTTCCCGGTGAATATCCTGGGATTTTTATACACACAAACACGTTGGAACACTTGACGAACAAAACGGAAAAATAACCATTCAAATCGGTTGACCCGTTTGGAAGCCATTTCGTGACATACAAACACCACTCCATTTTTATTTATATAGATAGATGATAAAATTTTACAACCAAAAGTAAGGTGCTCATATCACCACATTGGTAAAAAAACTGCGTATCAAACACTCGGAAGGATTCGAGAAACATGCGATGCAATATATTGTATAGCATTTTAAATCCTATTAAAAATAGCTTGCTTTTTTCTATTGTTGTATTTTGTATAAGTTGAAAAAAAAAAACACTGTTTCTAACCACTAATAAGCAATGCCGAGTTGCTTTAAATTAGATTGAAAATATGATAAAAATATTAAACGTACCCTATGCTTTGTTCTAGTCATGGTCGATGGTCGATATCATTGTTACATACACCTTTCTTGGTGCGTTGATTTTACAGTTACTTTTGCACTTGCGTCACTTAAGATACACCGGTAGTTGTTTTGAAGTTTCACAAACTTAGGTTTGTAAATTCACATAAAAACCTAATAAAGTAAGTTATAATTCGTCACTTTCTATGTTCAGCAACAACAAATATTGGTTTTCGAATCTCTCGATTTCCAACATGTTTAGTGATTCAGATACAATATGACGTATCTATTGATCGAAATTGTACGTTTTGATTCTGCACATAGGTCGTTTTACTATGGGCGTATGTATGGTGTATGTGCCAGCGTGAATATTTTTGAAAGTTGACTCGCTTTGCAAACGTAGGGTGTATGTAGTCAAATTGAAAACACTGAGACAGGGACTGAATCCCGAGAAAATTGAGAGAATCTCTCACGTATCGCTCTCTGTAACTATCATAACACTTTTTGAGAGACTGTTTATCGTATACTGCTACAACTTTGATCAAATCGGGGGGATAGTAGTGCATGATTAAACTTCTCTAAACAAGCTCCAAATCTGGGGGGCACTATTGCTATCGGGTGTTAGGGGATTGTCTACTGTGCCACTAAAGTAAAACTCCTACCCCCGAAACAAACGAGAAAAATGGATTTTATCATCGCTCTCTCTTTGGGGCTCTTGCTCGTTGCTCCTATTTATCAGACTTGTTACAACTTGCGATACATTGTCGATAATAGACCGCAACAGATGGGATGTTTTTCTTCGCTTGCTTTGATCGTGCTAAATCAAAAAAGTACGATTTCTGCAATGCCTGCACTGAGAAAATTGCTCGTAGGACATAATCTAAATTTGTTTTCTAAAGTCAAATAATAATTGCGTTTGACGAGCACATGCAAAGCACATTTTATCGATTTGTTTAATTTTGCATATACGTCGGATTGAAAAGTCATGCTTGATTTGACGTTTCTAATGATATGTTCATTAGCGTTCGCAATACGAATCACTAAAATACCACAAATGTTTATTTATTTGAGGTTATTGAATATGCGGTACCGAAATCTTCACTCACCATCCGAAGGCTTTCAAAGATTGGTAATGCTAAGGTGTGAACATAAATAATTAATTTGTGTTTGCTGATGAGACTTCATTAAAGCCTTAAGTGCTTGAAGAGTTGAGCTTTGCTGAGGCCTTAAATACATGCAATATAAACTCAAACGGTATTGTTGTTTTAAAATAAAATAAAAATTTAAAAAAATTCTGCGACCTTCTTTATTCTATAACATTGCAGATTTACTAGCTTATCTCTCATATGAACTATGGAAACTTAAACAAGCATTTTTTCATTTTTTGTTTACATCGTTCGAAAACAATGAAATTATTCTTAACACTTCAGTCGTCGCGCTGTTGTATTTTGTACAACAGTGGTGAAAAAACCTCGCTTATCGTACACAGCATCAGCGTGGTGGTTCTGACGGTGCCAAACCGCGCGACGACTGAAGGGTTAAAAGCACATGAAGAAATCTGGGAAAGTTTGAAACAAATTTGATAGTCTAAAAAGTTATCAGAAATTTAATTTTGATTAGAATGATATGAGATTTCATGTTTATTGAACATTTATAATGTTATGTTGTGTCATGCAGTGAAGTACTGAGGGTCATATTTTTTCCCATACCTCTGAGTCACATGTCACCAAATCTTTCACATTTGTAGATCAAACTATCTAGGCCCTACTTCTGAAGAATCTGTAAAATGTGTATAATACAACTGCAGTATTTTTATACTTCGCTGCTAGTAGAAACCTCTGGAATTTCTAGTTCAAGAAATCGTACTGAAACTTTTTTTTTGGGTAATACGAGTAAATTCCGCATTTATATTCACTAAATGAATAGGTTTTCATTCTTGGAAGCAATTGTTTAAGGTCGATATAATCAAATTATTGTGATTTCGAACAAAACATCAGGTACACACTTAAACAGAGTGTTGGAGTTCGGTAAATAAAATTACCGAATTCGAACTGTAGAACGATAAATTACAGATGTTTCGGTAATGAAGCAGTTCTTGACAGCAATACTACCGAATTTCGGTGAATTATCGCTGATCTGCGTCTGTGAATCGCCAGCATCACCGGCAACGGTAAAATATTTCACTGATGTTTCGGTAATCTATCTATCAGCTCACCGAAATCGGTAAATCTGCAAGTTGACAACATCTGTCGTCATGTGTCTTTTTTTTCTGGTTTCGCAGTATACCCTTTGGAATTTATATGAGCCTATGCATGCTATAAAACGTTTGACTTTTACTGTGCGCCCTGTTTTCAAAATGTGCTTGAGAGAGAGCGAGACAGCAACAACACACGGCGCACAGTAAAAGTCATGAGAACAAAAGAATTTATCATTTTTTTCATGGTACTTCCAACATCGATGGCCCTCATCTTCAGACGTGCTTAATTTTGGATGTTAAGCAATAGTAGTTGTTCGCGATTGCACAATACAATAAAATATGAGAATTATTTTGTGATAGTATAGTTTTGCCTATTTTATTGGTATTACTAATGGTAATGCAGGTTATCAAGGAAAAAAAAACCGGGGGACAGGGCTACATTTTTTCGGTAGCAGATTACCGAAAAATTGGTAGTTTTGACAGCTGCGCTCAAAAATTCAATTTACCGAAATTTCGGTAATCCATTCGTTTACCGAACCGATTACCGAACGTTCAGCTGTTGAGATTTCGGTAAATAAATTACCGACTTCGTGATTTGATCTAAGTGTGTACAGCTAAATTCTCATATTTTCATATCTCATGCTTGATATTTTTTTGTAGCTCACGCATTTCAACAGCAAAGACATCTTGCATGATTTGGCTCATGTTTTTGACTTATTGGCTTCTATGAATTTCCACAGTTTTTTCACTCAAACCTTACTCTTTATTTTTGGGACAGAAATACAACAAATCTTTGTAATGTAATTGAGTGCTCCGAGAAGGAATTGTGTGTTTGGTTTTTCCCTCTCGGTTTGCGCGTCTTTGCCGGGCAGTGTTTCGAGAAGGCCCGAGCAATCAATTACGATTTCGCGTTTCGGCAGCCCGTGTGTATGTTAGGTGTATGGATGACGAAATTGACGACGATGGATTACCAATTGGCGAGCTCGTTTCATGCTTCTATTTGAAATAATTGAAATATGTCAATACATATCTTTATCGGGAAAACGGTATGAATTCAACGTATATGAAAATGTATATAAAAAAATCATTGGTTCCAAGTGCACACTTAAGTGTCGGCATGCTCTAATTCATATTTTGCATCATACATACATTACTTTTTCCTTGTCCAAATAGGGAGCGTACACTGACAGGATGCCGTGATCAATTAAATTACAATCCCATTCATAAAGACCAAGTGACCAAAATTACTGCCGCCCACCGCCCGCCACCCGCCATCAGCCACCAATAACCGCCCACTGCCTACCACCAACCCACCACCCGCCACCTAACGCAAATCATCCGCCCACAAACTGCCCGCCGCCATTCATCGCCACCGTCATCGCTTCAACATCAAACTCAATTATCACTAATAATCTTTGAATATTGAATTCCAAGAATTTGTTCATAATGTATTAATGTATGCAATTAATTTATGAGATTCGTAGCAAATTCCTTAAAAGAGTACAACTCACTGGAAAATGCTAAAAGCTTGTAAAAATGTTCGGAAAAAATAATAAAAATAGATGGGTTTTATGCCTATTGAAGAAGAAACTCGAAAGGAATTCACTTCAACGGGCTTTTCCCCATAAATAAATAAAAAAAAAGACACATACGATTGCTCTTGCTTAGAAATTACAAAGAATAATTGTTGTGTTTGAGTTGTTCGACACAAGAAGTGTCGACGTTTCGAGACTGATAGATGACTTTCTTAATTAATGTTCTAGAACTTATCAAATTGGGGGCTCAGATAGCCGTAGCGGTAAACGCGCAGCTATTCAGCAAGACCAAGCTGAGGGTCGTGGGTTCGAATCCCGCCGGTCGAGGATCTTTTCGGGTTGGAAATTTTCTCGACTTCCCAGGGCATAGAGTATCTTCGTACCTGCCACACGATATACGCATGCAAAAATGGTCATTGGCACAGTAAGCTCTCAGTTAATAACTGTGGAAGTGCTCATAAGAACACTAAGCTGAGAAGCAGGCTTTGTCCCAGTGGGGACGTAATGCCAGAAAGAAGAAGAAGAAGAAGAACTTATCAAATTAAATCTATAAGATGATTCTTATGTGATAATCATGGAGATGCTTAAATATACTCGGTCTCTGGTCACAATGGATGCCATACTAAAATTCCTTCCAAACATATCCTCTTTTGTATTTGCAAAAAATTATGAATGGTTCGTCACCAGAAGTGTCGACATATTTCATGTTTCAGTCTTCATCTAAAAAGATAATTTTAAATTGAGGCTACATTAATCACATCACCTACCAAGGTGAATCCACACGCAAATAAAACCGTTCCAGAAAATGCGCACAATCAATCACGAACTCTGGAACAAGGTGAATTTCGGTTTACGAATGTACACCATGAATAAAAATCACGTCATCGGGAACTATGTTCCTCAAATCATTCGTAACGCCTGCGAAACGGATCAATGGTAGGAAGAAAATCAAGGATCCGTGATTTTTGTTCTAGTAAACTAGAACAGTATTCTTGGAACCTGGAACATAGTTCATGGTGATGTTTTGGATTCCTGGCACCTTTAAGATACATGATGATTTTTTATGGCCTGTTTTTCGTTAGTGAATGATTATAGAAGTATTTTCTAATGCAATTGATTGTATTGAGATGCCATGACTGTAAATCCGTAAGCTACGCAATCCGAAAACACGACAAGGTAGCAGCAAATCCTTCTTTCAACACCTTTCGAAAGCTACGCCCGCTTAGTTGAAGGAATACGCAATTTTTCAGCAGCAAATCGAGCACATTTTGAGCAATACGTAATATTTCTGCACGCATAGCATGAAGAAAAAATAGTTACTTACTTGATAATTCACGCAGAAAACGTTCAAACATGCAAATTATGATGAAAATCTAAAACAAACATGCATACTCTCAATTCTCATTCCGGACCGCCATTCCTTTGTTGACTACCGAGGATATTTGTTTATGCGCATGCGTTATCATTTTTGACAGCGCGCGTGAACAGAGTTCTTGTTATCAGGAACCAAATCGTGAAAATGGTTCAATGGGTTCTGGATATCATGATTTGAGAGTCATGATACCGAAAGCGTTACTAAACAAGCATGCTATTGGAAGAGGCAAGAACTATGTTCTTGGATTACTGATTAGGTTCATATAAACGAGATGCAAACAATCACGCTTTTGGGAATAGATTCATAAAATAGAACAAGCATTGTGTTCCGTTTACCATGACTTTTTGTTCACGATTATGAGAACGGATTTGTTTGCGTGCAAATGGTGTAGTTTCCTACTACTTTCCACTAACAAAAACTCCTTTCCGTGACAACCATGGAGATGCAGAGGTATACTCGGTCTTTAGTAACACTAACATTCCTTCCCTTCCCTGATGACCGTAAGAACGTGGCCGGCGCCATTTTTGACTTTATAATGCTTGGATTTCTCGAAATTGTATTCTGAAGATGGTACGCTACTCCCAACCTCCGTCTGTTGGTTCCTAGTGCAATTCTGATTATTCTGGTCAATCACGGAGTAGTAACTACGAATTGTACGGTCATTGATGCTTTTGCTTAGAAATACAACAAATTTTTGTGATGTAAACAATATCATTGGGTGTTATGTCTGAACGGCATGAGTGTAAGCGAATCACTCGCTTGCATCAAAATTGCATGCGAAGCTAATCTCATATGAGTTTGCCCTCGAGGGAGAACTCAATGATTGGGATTTGAGCGTGAATCTACGAACACTGCGTCAGAAAGTCGATCGGAGTAAAAGAAAAGATTTCAGAAAGTCGATCGGAGTAAAAGAAAAGAACTTTGAGAAAATTATTGTTATTCTAATTGCAGTTCAATTCAAACATGAATAAGATTGTTGTAAAATTGTTCGATTTAATCTAGAATTCAGTTGCGTTTACAATGTATTTCGATGCAGGATCTATGTGTCGCTGTCCTTGTTTTCAAGGCGCCTTCGATATTAATTATTGTTGTGGCATTAAACGACTTTATTTCGAACCTTTTTGTCTGTCAACGCTGAATGGCCATACAGTGGTCATATCCATTTAGTCTAGATGTCGGCACTTACTTGCATCAATGTCCACCGCCTAATTACGCCCAATTATATCGTTGTTAGGTTCGTGGTATGAACTGTCTAAGCCACAATCGAATTGGTGTTTTGATTCAGCCGTGTAACATACTTACAAGTGACTTTGATCTTTGTCTGCTTGGCAAGCAATAATGAGCTGTAATGCATGTAATGCAAGCATTCTCCGGTTGTCGCCATTTTTTCGACTCAATTGAATCAGTGTAATAAGTATAAGCGACTGGGAGCAAGAAAAAACGCAGAATGAAGTTTTGTTGGCGGACGGACAGACAGTTCAAAGCCATTGAAGCTTGCGTTCGTTGTTGGGCTTAATCGTTGTCGTTTAATAATTAGGCTGCAACTATGTTGAGCTCAATATATTAGTAGTCTGAGCTACTGCTAAATAGATACTAGACGGGTATAGTTGCTGCTGGTGCGTGAGCTTATGTTTCCACATGAAATGGAGAGTCGTTAATCCAACCAAACGATCAACGGCTACAACATGACAGATTGAGAAATGCTTCAGAACTAGTTTTCGTCTCTCAACAGTATGAGGCAGGAATGTGCGTATTTGTGTGAAGTGCGCTGACTGGTGGGAAGTTGAAGCTTAGCGATGTTCCATCAGAGGGAACAACTGAATCATGATGACTAATCTGTCATTTACGAACAGCTGGGCAATCGTGATCATAGGCAGTTTGAGAACTTTTTTCTGTTTGACGATGTAAAAAAAAATGTAACGAATAATTGTCCTTCGTATAAGAAGTCACAGAGTATGAGGGTGTCCGGCTGTTTATTTTATTTTGTTCAAAGTTTAGGTCCTTTGATGATCTTCTTCAAGGACTCAATAGTTACTATTCTTTTGTCGAGTATGGTTCGGTAGTTCAAAAGATCACCCCTTATAGGAAATTTTTATATCATATGTACTAAACAAACTGATGAGATCATTCTATTATTCAATATTTTAATTTTTCTATTTTCTATTTTAAGGCGAAGTAGGCCGTAATTGAAATGTGTACCCGTCGTTGATCATTGTTGCTCATTCATCTCACAATTTCGAATCAAAGAAAACCAGTTGGTTTTGCCGATTTTGCACTGACACAGCTGAAAAAAGTATCAGCATACTTTATGCATGTTTGCGGGTACAGTGTTACTTTTTCAAGCCAATATAAACTATCAAGACTGAATTATATCACTTTGGAATTGCAAGCTGCAAAGTCTTCATTGTTCCCAAAACGAATGACGGGCTACTTAGCCTTAAACACATTGTATGAGTGAAAAACCGAATGTTTTTCTAATTTACTTAATCTTGATTGACCATCCTTTTGCCCATCCCTCGCATCGTCACTGGACACCAATCGATTGAAAGCGAATGCCGAGATGGAAAACCCGGAAAGTGTACCACCGTGTCACGCAGTCTGTGTGTACGACTGCGAATGACTCCAATTGGCGTAGAATTAGCCATTGCACACCCCGTAGAGGTCTCTATAATTAAAACCGGGCCCTAGGTTTCGCCACCCATGGCAACCAGTTTGTGTCCGCAATGTTGCTATTTAGATACCCCAGTGGCTGACTAATTTTCTCTCATTTCTCTGGTGATAGATAGCGCCATCCTGCCCCACTATTCCTTCGTTCCATTGCTGCGTTGCATTACAGTTGCATATGTTGACCACCAAACAGAAAATGAGTAGTTTCCTACCCTCTTTCTCCTCGAGGCAGCCTACTAAATTACGAAATAGCGAAACAGACTCATCCAAATTCGACTCGATCGGCTACCGTAACTTATCGAATTTTGCTGCCAGCAGTCACCCGGGGTCGTAAATTTCTGTTTGTGCATATATACTCGGGCGCCCCCTCCGGAGGGAAAACAATAAACCGAAATCCCCGTTGCGATAAGATTGCCAAGCGTGCGTGCTTGGTTAATACAACGTACGACGTATCTCAAGATTGGGTCCTAAAGCCCTGTCTCAATTTCAATACCAAATACTTAAGCTTAGGCCAGAAACACATATTTACTAAATTTTTAAACGTTTTTCTTTGGTTTAAGTCTAATAAACAATTGTTTTCGGTTTTTGAGATTTTGGTTTATACTCAAACTTTGGGTGTATTTTGTTTTCCGTGTCCCTTCTAAAATGTCAGATATGAACCACCCCAGTGATAAAAAGTTGAACCCCTGTGTTATTCAATAAAAACAAAGTATTATCAAAAAAAAAAAAAAAATAGGACTCTATTGTGCTTAAGTTCCAAAATTATTATCAAAAGCTTTGTTTCCATAAAATAAGCGGGCAAAGCAGCATCCAACCAAAACCCCCTTACATCTCGACTAATCATCATTTCGTTTTTTCTTCCACCCTATTTTGCAGTTCGATTCCTACACACGGTCCCTCCAGATTGACCCCTGCGGGGGCAACTTTCGGCTGGTGGTCGATGGACAGCTGCCCCTGCGGCAGTGTCTCCACCCGGAAGCCGGTGCCAAAGATATTCAGCTACCCGCGTACTACTGGCGATTCAGCGACCTGCGGAAGGAGTACGTGCGCTGCAAGGCTGGAGATTTGGCTCGGGCCCTGGTTCCGGTGTCCGATGTGACCAAGCTGCACACGATGCCCCGGCTGCCGACGGTGCCCGCCTCGGTGGCTGATATTATGCAAGGTGAGTATTAGATTGGTTGTATGGTGGTTTATTGTGATTTTGTACGAGTATGCAATTTAAAACTTTCAACAGCAAATTATACTGCGACCGCTAGAAAATCTTAAACCTTGAAAACCTTTCTACAGAAATCTGGAAACGTTTCTTAGATTGAAGCTGGAAAAGTTTCTTAGCTAGAAGCTGGAAAAGCTTCTTTTCCAGAAGCTGTTAAAGCTCACTATCACATCATATCATATTTATAAACCCTAAAAAAGCTGCATTTACAGAGCCCTAGAAAGATATGTCTACTAGATATTGGAAAAGATTCTCTACCAGAAGTTGTTAAAACTCTATTCCAGAAGCTGGAAAAGTTTCTTTTCTACAAGCTGGAAAAACTTCTATACCAGATGCTAAAAAAGCTACGCTTTTACAGAAACTAAAAAGCGAAGCCTTCAGAAGCTGTATAAGCATCTCTTTCAGAATCCAGAGCGTCTCCCGGAAGCTGTAAAAGTTACTTTTCTAGAAGCTGGAAAGACTTCTCTTCCAGAAGCTGGAAAAGCTTCTCTTCCAGAAATTGGATACGCTTCACTTCCAGAAGCTGGAATTTTTTTTTCTTCCGGAGGCTGGAAATTTTTTTTTTTCTGCCAGAAGCTGGAAGAGCTTCTCTTCTAAAATCTGAAAAAACTAGCTTTAGAAAAGCTTACCTCCAGAAGCTGAAAAAAACTGAGGTTTGGAAGACAAATAGGTATATCAAATTACTGGTTTGAAGGCCAAAGCTTAAACTTTAAGATTTTTTTCTGAAATGTAAGGATAATTTTTAGTAAATTCCTGTCGAAAAAACAAGAAAACTCTGGAATCCGTCCAAATAACTCTACCAAGAATGCTTCAAATATCTCGTCAGAAAACTGTGAAGGATATTTCATCCGAAGCTACATTTGTGGCTTCGTAATAGTCATGTAATGTAACACAGTACTGATCCGATTTTGTCAGCCTCCGATTTTTTTTGCCCCCGATTTTGTCTACCCCCGATTTTGACAGCTTTTTGACCCAATTTTGTTTACCTATTTTAAATTTGTCAAAAAATATTATTGTCATGTTTTACCACGTTTACATTAAAATTGATGATGATGTTTGATGTCATGCATGCATAGGTGTAGCCAAAGGGGACAATGGCAATGCCCCTTATTAAGTGTTAAAAATCTATATTACCAATATAAGGGAGGGGGGAGCCCCTGATAAAAAAAAACTGGCATCGCCCATGTCTATCGCCCTCTTAAAAGTCCATGCAACCATGTAACACGTCAAAATTTGAAAAACAGGAACAAAATAAAATGACCCGATTTTGTCAGGTTCCCCATTTCATTTCTAAAATTCATCGGGGGCTGACAAAATCGGGTCCTTGCTGTAACTGATTTGGTATCAAAAGATGATATCATATTAAGTTGTGAATTCACTAGCACTGAAAACAGCCAAGGCATCACTAGTCATTGGTTGAAGATTTTATCAGAAATCTGCCCCAGATCTCACATATATTTGCATATGAATATATATCAAGATCAACCAAGGATCTCACATGGAGTTCATCAGGATCTTATTAGGTATTCATCAAGATATTTGCAGAACACCAAGCGTCAATTAATCAACATATCAATATTCTTAGACCTATTATCAAGTAGCAAGTATCTTTTTAAAAACTTAGTCGCTAATTACCTTCTTCTGGTTACCATAGTTCAAAATATTTCAATATTTGACAGGGAATATAACATCAACACATTAACGCCCGAATCATTTTACATTCATAGTAATCACCTGATTCTTTCTGGAGTATCGCAACATGATAAGAGAATGAGAAAATCATCATTTAAATGGTAATCTTCGATAAAATTTACAGTTATAATTACAATTGACAAAACGAGGTTTATTTGTAAATTATGAAAAGTTAAACAACTGATATTGAAAAGTGACATGCGTACGATCAAAAAACAAAAACGATCAACTGATGGAACATACACTTCGTAGTTGCTACTCCGTGATCAATCAGGATAGTATTTGCACAGAGAACCACTCAGATGGGAGCTTGGGTTTTAGCTTTTTACCATCTTCAATGTGCAATTACACTATCCTTGATATTTCTAGATTGATAACGGCGCCGAATAGAAAAAGATAGCTATTAGATAGAACGTTACATAGATGAGAAAGGAACGGGCCAGGGATTGAACCCAGGACCTCCTGCTTGAGAAGCAAAAGCGATAGCCATTAGACTACCAACCCCGTCGATATTGAAAAGTGACATGCGTACGAAACACAAACGAGCACATAGACGAATATGCAGAACACGTACTCGTTTACGTTCATACATACATACCAACGTGTAATAAAAATCACTGAGAGTTCAGCAGGATTGCCAAGATATTTCCATATTATTTCCACAGGAATTTTGGAGTTTCCCACACAACCCCAAAATGAATTCAGCAGGATTCCCATAGGATTCTCACACAATATCCGCCAGATTCCCACTGAATTTCCATTGGAGTTTCCCCAGGATGCTCATAGAAACCATATGGGATTTCCATAGGATTCTCACAATTTCCGCAGTATTTCTACACAAATCCCACAGAATTCCTAAAGGTTTAGCACAAAGTTTCCAGAGAATTCTTACAGGACTCTTATGGTATTCTTACATGATTCCCAAAGTAATTCCACAGGTTTCTCTCAGGAATTCTAATTGTTTGCACATAGCTCTTACAGGATTCCCTCCGAACTTACACTGGAACCTCTCAGAATATCCAAAGAATTTGCACACGACACTAACAAGAATCCCAGGATTCCAGTAAGATTTTCATTGTATTTTCAAACGATTTGTTCACTATTTCCGCAGTATTTCCACGACATTTGCTTAGTATTTCAACATAACTCCTACAGTATTGCCTCTCAAAGCCATAGGAGTCTTAGAATTCTCATTTAACAATTCTCACTGGAATCCATACAGGAATCCAAGGATTCACAATGGCTTTATTGGATCTACATTGAAATGCTGGAATCTACACCGGAATCATAGCATCCACACTGGAATCTTTGGATTCACACTGAAATATCAAAAATCACACCATCACAGCATCCACACTGGGATCTCAACATCCACACTGAAATTTCAGAATCAATACTGAAATCCCAGGATTTTTACAAGAATACCAGGATTCATACTGTATCCCGAGGATCCACACTGGTATCCCATAATCCACGCTGGAATACAAGGATCCATACTAGAATCCCATGATCACACTGAAATTCGAGCATCCATACTGCAATTCCATGGTAAACTACAATATTAGGACCCATACTGGAATACCAGGATCCATACCGTGACACCAGGATCCACACTGGAACCCCAGAATCCTCGCTGGATTCCCAGGATCCATACTGAAATCCTAGGATCCACAATCGAATATCGTTATCCACACTGGAGTTCGAAGATCTATACTGGAATCTGAGCATTCATACTGGAATTCCAGGGTCCATACTGAAATCCCGGGTGCCACACTAGTATACCCACACTTGTATACCAGGATGCACACTACAATCCCTGGATCCACACAGGATTCGCAGAATCTATACTGGTAATCCATGCTCCACGCTGAAATCACAGGATCTACGCTGGAATCCTAGAATCCGTACTGAAATCCCTACTTCCACACTTTACACCCAAGATTTACATTGAACTACCAACCTGGCTGGAATATTGTGATCCCCCAAGATCCATACTGAAATCCCACGATGAACACTTCAATCATAAGATTCACACTGTTACCAAAGAATCCACTCTGAAATATCAGAATCCAGACTGGTATCTCGAGATCCGCACTGTAATCCCAAGATCCATCACGGAGTCCCAGGAACTACCGGAGATTCCAAAATCCACACTGCAATACTAGGGTCAAACCTGGAATCCACTCTGGAATAATAAGATCCCCACTGTCACTCTAAAACCACATCATAGTCCCAGGAACTCTCCCCCAATGCCTACGATCTACACTCGGATTAGATTAACACTGGAATAAAGGAATCCACGTTGAAATGCCAGAATCCACAATAGTGTTCTGGGATCCATACTGGAATCCCAAGAACCACACCGAAATTATGCGATCCAGACTTCAATCCATAATACAGTCCCATGATCCATATTATAATGAATGGATCCACAATGAAATTCCAAGATTCACACAGGAGTTCCAAAAACCACACTAAGATCCACACAAGAATCCCAAGTTCCACACAGAAATTCAGCAATCCACATAATAATCCTGTGTGGATCCAGGGATTGTACACTACAATGCAGGATCCATACTGGAATCCAAGGATGCACACTGGAATCCCATGATGATCCATCCTAAAATCGTAGGATCCATTCTGAACTCTCAGAATTCACACTGGAATCCCGAAATCCTCGCTGGTTTTGCTTATTTTAATATAGGACGATAATGCCGACAAGAGTTGTTGATAAAACAGCTGAAAAAATTGAAATATTTTTTTACTTACAGTGCAACTTTACGAGAGAAATCTGAAACCTGTCATTAGACTGCCCTTGAGCTCTTTCACAATATTGCCAAGATACCATCCATCCATTTTGTTTAAAAAATTAACTGTATTCATAAAAGTAACTGATTTCAAAATAGATCACTAGATAATGGGTTAAGCAGTTTTCCACAAATTTCACGCAATATGTCAGTCAGCCGTATGCTAACGTTTTTGTCAGCTTTCTTCTGCACTCATGCAAAAGGTCAATCTAAGTACATAGAAAAGCCATATCAAAATTCGGCATTCGCCACTAGGAATCGGATTCAATTTCATAAATATGCATTTGCAAAACCAAAAAAAAAAAAATCGTAGAAACCACGAACCTTGCGAGTTCATGTTTGTTGAAAGTAGTAAAAACTGGGTCCACGACGAGATTACCTAGATAGAAATTCCTTTTTCTTGAGCTGTAGTATTTTGCATGAGCCTGCAAATATTGATCGTTGCTGATCTTTCATGGTGAAGATTTGCCCTAATATTGAGGCTGAATAGGGGCAGCTGATCATCTACAAGAAGTACGAAATCACCTGCATCATTACTCCGCAGAATCATAAGGCATTCCGTTGCTTAGTCGTTATAAACACCAGCGGGGATTGCAGAATTCGTTCTCATATGATTTTGAAGCACAATCGACGCCAGCGAAGAAAGACATACTATCTGTATCAGCCCATGATCGGCAATGTATCGTCAGTTGTAACAAGTTTTATCAAGCAGCAGCGAACGAGAGAGCGATGATAAATCCCGTTTCTCTCGACCATTTGTCATTGGGCCTCCCCCTAATGATTGTTTTATTGTACTGAAATGATAAACAATTCCCGAACATCCTAAGTAATAGAGTCCCTCAGGTTTGGAGCTTGTTTTGATGGGGTTAACGTTCAACGCTCCGTCATCGTAATCATCGTCATCATCGAAACTTCAAAAGCAGTTTTTCTGTTCAAAACTAAAAATTATTCAATGAAAATGTGTTCACTGTGTTTCTGTTGGAGAGAAGAATACTGTGAACACATTTTCCTGTAAATTTCTTAATTTCGAAAATTCCGAAATCAATGACGGATCCTGGCCCCTCAATCATGCACAGTTATTCCTCAGATCTAATCATAGCTGTAGCAGAAGATGATAAACGGACTTCCATGAAG
The DNA here is from genome assembly GCF_002204515.2 of Aedes aegypti. NCBI lineage: Eukaryota > Metazoa > Arthropoda > Insecta > Diptera > Culicidae > Aedes > Aedes aegypti. The sequence goes on from NC_035109.1 coordinate 329,281,949, forward strand.
AGTTGCGGTTGATGATTGTTACAGAGAGCGAAAAGTAAGAGATTCTCTCAATTATCTCAGAACTCAGCCTCCGAACACCAACGAATATTGCAAAAGTTTGGCCCTGCTTATAACGAAGCTGCTGGAAACATGCAATTGTCCAAAAACTCAAACATAAGATCTTCTCTAAGTGGTGTTGAAGAACAATAAAAAATCCAAAATCTAACCTCACTCTCAACCCTAAGATTTAACATACCCCTAAAAATTGCTCAACTTTCAGACATTTCTCATAAGTTTAATCTAAATACAAACCCATGCAAAATAAACTGTCGAATCATAGCTGTAAATTAATGATACTTAGTTAGTTAAGGTCTTATTTAGGTAAGAGTTTGAAATTCTCACTTTTTCAAATAACAAAATTTACAAAAGTATTTCCTTTCGCACACTACAAAAAAATCTTCAAGATCTTTGAAACAGAAACTTCAGCCCCTCAATGCTTTCATTAAGTTGGCGCCTCTGCTTGCTTAGGACCATTGTGTTATTTTTAGAGACTCATTTTCAGGTTCTAGTAGAAAGAACTTCAGTAATTTCTCTATTGATTTTTTAAAGGTTTTTTTTTTCTCAGGAAGACAGTCAGGTTGCTTCAACCGTTTTTTAGAGGGTTTCGTTTCGAAATTCCACCTAAGATTTCTGGTTGAAGAATCTTCAAACAAATTCCTCCAGAATTTCCTCCAAGCAATTCAAAGTTATTGCAGTAATTTCTAGATAGACTTTCTTCTGGTAGTTTTTCCACAGATTTCTCCATGCTGCAGTTAAAACTCCAGCAGATCGTCTAAAGATTACTACAGAAATTGCTTCAGGAAATTCTACAAAAGTTTAATTCAGAGTTTTTGAAGGAATCTGAAGGGGTTTTAAACCTATACCTATACCTATTTTCTGGTGATTCCACTAGCATTTTCAACAAGTTTTTCTTGCTCAAAACTCCTCCTTGGATCCATCAAAAACTTTATTTGGGATTTCCGCCAGGTAATGTTGCAGGAATTATTACAGTAATTCCTCCGACTATTCATACAAAAATTTTACCATAGGTTGATTAGGAATTCCTGTAGAAAAATCTGCAAGAATCTTTCATTTTAAATATCTTCCAATAGTTTTACAATAACTCCAGCAGTTAAGCTTGAAAGTCTTCTAAGATTCCATCAAGGCTGCTATAGCAGGGCTGGTTGTAAGTCACTTTTTAGTGACTTGGTCGCTTTTTTCGACCTGGTCACTAAAAAGTCATTACTTTCGACAAAATGTCACTAAAGTCACTTTTTAAGTGATCTGATGATAATGAAATCTCGCATAACTTCTGATCTCGCCCTAAAAGCCATTGGTAACCATGTGTGTAGCTCGTTGTTTCTGAGCATTTGAATGGATTTTCATGTTATTTAACAACACTATGTGGAAGAAAGGATCATTATCTACCAGCCCGTGATGTTGGTTTGGATGCTTATTCTTTCATTTGCTCAGAAATAACGAGCTACACACGTGGCTACCAATGGCTTTTAGGGCGTTATCTCAGAGTATGCAAGAAATCTTAGACAGGGATAGCACTTCAAACATAATCAAAAAGAAATAGATATTTATCATTATCAAGGCAACTATAGTGTGATTTTGAAATCAAAGTGTTAAGATTCTTGACTCAAGCAAAATAGAGACTCCCAACTAACTTTCTGGAAGAATTCAGGTGAATATTCCATAGATATTTCCAACGGAAAATGTAAAAATTTCCTGGGAAAAGTTTTTGGAGAAGATTCTGGCAAAACTTAGGAAGCAACTTCGGGAAGAAATTTTTGTCCGAAATATTTTGATAAATTTTGACACAAAGCCGAACTAATATCTAACAGACGTGTTGAATAAATTACCAGTGAACTTTCTGCAGTAATCTACGGCTATAGAAGGAATCCTAAACCTGCCTCCTGAATGAACATCATCAAAACTCAACTGGAGAATAAGTCAAAGACGATTAGAAATAACAACAAAAATTCAAAAAGTTTGTCATAAACTCGTCCATGATTTTAATACCGTGTACTAGTTTTGCTAGGAACCATTGCTGATATTACATTAGATATTCCAACATATAAACTATACATGTTTTCATTGATTACCTATTGGCAGTTTTATACACGACTATGGTCAACTCTTTCTATACAAAAAACACGTTACTATAATGAATGCTTCAACATTATTGGACGATAACAATTACGTGTGGTTACGAGTCGCCACTGGGTGATATGATTGTTTTCAAAACCTAATTTAGTTATAGAAACGATCAATTGAAATATAAGTATTTTAAGTATGCATGGAATTATTTTCTAAATCTTTATGCAAGACATTCATCGAATTTGGTTTGTCTCGAGTTTGCCAATAAGCAGTTGTGTTTTAGAGTTACCGTTGTTTATTCGGAAGTAATGGTTTAATTTTACAGAAATTCTGTCGAAAATTTGGCTTGAATTTTAATTTTTCGTTCGTTTTTTGAACTTGTAATTCTGTAAGGATTTTTTTCAGAATACTTTGAAATAAATTGACGATTTTCACCACAGTTTTGTCTTCAACCAACATTTTTCCACCGATTTATTCCACAGATTTGTTGAGAAATGCTTCTAGTAATTCGTTTTGCATCCCTACTTCAAAATCTTCAATGAATTTTTGCCTGTAAGTTCATCATGAACAGGAGTTATTCTAAACATTCTATCACGAGTACCGTAGTTCATGTATTTGATTTTTTTTGACTGAAATCAGAAATATAAAATAGTCACTTATATCAAGTTAATGATCGTCTCGTAAAAAAATGATATGTGAAATCTACAATGCGCCATCTTTTTGTCTCATTCCGGATAGCTTATTGTTTAAGATTTGAAATTACTGCAGTTCTATACATTCTATATTCACCCAATATGTAGATTGGCTACACATATAACGAATTTTCATTTCTAGTCATTTTAATGACTAATACTTGTAATTTTGAAGTCACTTCTAGGTCACTTTTTGGTCACTATTTTGATCATTTTGGTCACTAAAGTCACTATTATTTTGCTGTCCAACTGCTACCAGCCCTGCTATAGTTCCTTCTTATGTTTTCGAAGAAAAATTCTCTAATGTTATCTGAAAAATATCCTTTACCGTTCCCTGAATGACCTATTTGTGGAATTTATGAAAGAGGCTCTGAAGGAATTTAGAAGCCTTACGCAAATCGAACTAATTCCTTTGAAAACTATCCTTTTGGATCAAACGAAAACATCAATTTTCTTCAGAAATATGTGTATAACTGAAAATGAAGGAAGAAAGTAAGCACAATTTTTCCTCACAATATTTTTGCTAAACAACTGGAGTGGGCGTAGAAATGTTCTCCGTTTTTTTCTCCTTTACGCTTAATAATTTTCTTGTTGATTTTTTTATTTTTGCAAATGAATGAATGTTGTTCTTCTCTTTCTAAAACCATGTTATTTTGTAGGGGTTGTTGAAAATCGAGGGGTCCTCAATAACTGTTTTGATTATTTCTACCGATGGGTCCATCAATTTGACCAACCGAATGCAGTGCCTTCAGTTACTCGACAGGAGCTTTCGAAAGCTTCGAATGAGCATAATTTTAGACATTTTGAAAGACCAAGTGTAAAAAGTGGGCCGGTCTCAGCGAGAACTCATTTGTGATTTTTCCTAAAAATTTCATAAAAATCGATCGAAGAATTTCGAGGTTTATAGAATTTTAAATCCTTTGAATCGATGTTTTTGTATCGATTTGGTTTTCTATAAAAAATGATGATAATAAGCACCAAAATTAGGATCAAATGCATTTGTTTTCGATTTTCAATACCTTTCAGTTCAATCACTCTTGTTTTTCATCAATTTACTAAAAATACATAGTGTTTTAAATATACTGAATAGAATTGGAAAATTAATCTATGATTAAAAAGCTAAAAATCTGTGCGAACCGTTTCAACACGACGGCCCTTAAACATTGTGGTTAATCTGCATCGACAATTATGGTACCAAAAATCGATCAAAAATAAATTTTCAAATTGCAATTTATCAATTAACTACACATACTTTTTAGCATAAGAGTACCCATTTTCATCCTGTTTGAAGATTTAATACCTTATCTTTCAAATTTCTATATACAATATAAAAGGGCATTCTCAGCAGGTTAAAAATCCTATGGCGAGTAAGAAAAAAAATATAAAATTCACCATACGATTTGTAATTCTGCTAAAGATATATTTTTCTTTTGTATGTTCAACGTCTGATTTGAAGGATTATCAAATCGTCAAACAGGACGGAAATGCTCTTATGCTAAAAAGTTCGTTACCACTTTTTCGAATTTTATTGTTTGTCTATGACGTAATTGTATGTAAAAATATATACCAAGTTTCCGAAGAGCACTCAAATATTCATTGTTTTTAGAATAGTGTCAGTCTTGAAAGTAACGGCGTAAATTAGGCAAGGTTTTAAGTTAAAGTTTGACGTCATTTCGCATTTCAAAAAATGCGGAAAGCTTTTCAAGACATCGTCTTTTTTCAGAGTGTAAATCTACATGCACGTCATAACCTTTCAATGCAGTTCAAAGTCAATCGTAAATTTCCATAAGAAACAATTCATTGAATAGTTCAGATATGTCTAGAGTACTTTATTGAAAAGGAATCAAATTTGATTTCCTCAATGTGTTTTCAATTTGAATTAAAATGAAATCTAACAATCATTTGTTATTTTTCAACGAAAAAAACTCATATCACCCACCGATGAACGCAAAACCAGTTCAATCCTCTGGTAGTGACGGATACGCGTTTTTTTGTGTGCAATCCAGTTAAGTACACTTGACCACTTGCAGATAATTGCGCTTGTAAGTTCCACGTCACAATCGGACCGGCAAACGGCGGCAGTAAACAATGGCTCCTTCGGGCACCCCCATGCGCGAGTCTTCCCGACCAGTGCACTACCATTGAATTGTAACAGATTTTGTAACTGTTTTTTTTTTTCTAACAAAATATGTTATAATTTTAGCTCGTTTGTAGTATAAATAAAAACAATTAAAATAAAATTAACAAACATAAAACAAATTTGTTAGAATTTAAAGGAAAAAGTACACGATTTGTAAAAATTCAAACAAAAATATAACAAATTATTGTGTTTTCAATAACTGAATATGAACAAAAAAAAATGTTATTTTCTTTATAACTAGTTGAAATTATTCCAAACTTTGTTATTATTTGTTTTTAATTAAAAAAATAAAATCAGATTTTGTTGTTATAACTATTTTTGTTTCAGTTATGGTATATTTTCCTTCAATTCAGAGTACTCCTGATTAAAATTGTTATTTGTTTCCTATTTTCATGTAATTGTGATAGAATGTTGTTCTAACCCACTTGTCGGGTTATTGTGAACCCAAAGAAAAGCTTATCAGCCCAGTGATGCTCTGATAAGCACCGAGTGGAAACAAAACGCCGGCCGGCTGCTCTATCACTCAAATTCCTTCCCAGCCAAAAGCGACAATCATTGTGGGGCTGGCGAAAAACGATACCAAACACCTCCGCCCCTCCCCCTGCAGAGGAGTGGGTTGGTTATCTTGGTAGAGCTCGCAGACCTTGAATTAGGTAATCCGAACAATGCGCCTCCGATAACTGCACGAACTGCTGAAGCACCTTCGAATGACCATTTTTCGGTTGACTATGGATGGGTTATACATTTCCTTTTCTTTCTTGAGGAAAGATTATCGCTCTTTTTTTCAGCTCACTGTGGCACGGTGATTGATAGCTAATTTTGGGCCCGTATGGCATAATTACGCCAGGCACAGTGGCGTCAATATCTGAGGTCAAGAGCGGTCGCTGTTAATCTTTGGTGCGATCGGGATCTACGCACGAGCTACACGTGCGTTAGTGTAGGTTACCTTCTTCTAAACACACGGTCCTTGAAGATGTATCATCGACAGAAATTAAACCTCTTGTGTCGTTTCATCACACTCGGAAATTGTCTGGCGCTAATGGGCCGTCGCATAAGTCTCGCATAACGCAATGGTAATTGACTCGACTCGACGCACGGATGGTAAAAACTTTTCTCTGGCTCTTTTCGGGCTTTCCTATGGGATCATCCAGCGTTCGGTTTTGTTTGCCACCATTGTGGTGATTTATGATCGCACTGCTCGTGGGTCTTGACCATTTGATGGTAATATCTGACAGCTAGTAAAAAACGTTATTGGCCAAGGTTCTAATGACACGCTCATAATGAAGTTGCAATTAGTTTTCGGCCGGAGAATGGTGGGCACTTCTTTATCGTCACCTAATGGCACGATTTGCGTATTATTGCTGCCACGATGGGTTTGATAACAAAAAAAGTAGCTGAAACAGATGAGTAGGAGATTGAATGGTAAGTGACAGAGCCATGCTAAATCATGGCCAAGGACGAAAATGTACCGAGGAAAAAACGGCAAGCTTTTAAGCGATCTAAATAATTACTTTTTTTGTCATAGGATGTCATAACAATTTATGAGTATGCCATATATTAGAGTTGAAACAATTATAACATAGCTTCCTTGGAAGCTTCGGAACAATTCCTTGAGTTAGTCATAAACGATTTTGTAGATTATTTAATTGATATGAATAATCGTGTGACTCTCTGTGTGTGTCTGCGAATATATAAGAAGTACATCTGTATATGTCGAAACATTTAAATCATGAACGAATTAGAATGAAATGTCTCAGGTCTGGTAGCAAGTTTTCCAAAGACTTTTAGAGTATGTCTCTAATTTAAATTTTTAATCTGAATGAACTCTGATGTTTTTTTTTTGCTTTTTATCTGATGTACTCCAAAGTTTTCTACTCGACTGTACCATAAATTGTATTGGAAATATTTAACAGATTATTGGAGGAAAAACTTCTGGGATTCTTCGGGGATTTGTTCGGGAATACATTCAGAGCATCTTCCTCTTAATTTCTTTGAAGATTTCTCAAGCAATGCTTCTAAGAATTTCCTCCAGTAATTTCTCAAGTATTTCTTCCAGGATGTCTTTTAACAATTTCTCTATTTGCCCCTAATAGTTAGGGATAGTACATGAATTATGACAAGAAAAACTGGGGCTTTTTCGATCGCTTCTTTCCCCTTCAATCCCTTGGAATGTGACATAATTTATGCATGATCTCTTAAAATCTACAAAGGCTTATCCTAGGGTTGAAGAAATTCGGTTAGGACCCTAAAAACTCCTGGAGATGTTAGTTCGACATTTTTTTTCAGAAATTCTTCTTGTCAGCTTCATAGGATTTTCTTGAAGAATTCCTCCACTATTCTATATTTGTTCATGAATTCATGCAGGGATTATTCCACTAAATCTTTTAAAAACTCTTCCATGGATTCCCAATTCCAGGATCTGGTATTTCCTCCACAAATGTTACCATAGATGTCTTCACCGTTTCATCCAGGTATTACTACCGAAAATTTCCCAAGTAAAGTGTAAAGCAGGGCTGCCCAACGTACGGCTCGCGGCTTCATTTTGTGTAGCCCGCGAAGAGTTTGAAGATTCGTCTCATATCTGGCCCGCTGAATGTTTTACCAACTTGAAGTTAGAGCATACCAAGACTATTTTTTTCCTTTTCTTTTATGTTATTTCTAAAATGAACTTTATCTACCTTTTTTTTAATGAGTGAATATGTAGAAGTTGGATTCTATGAACTTTTTGTAGAATTTAAATATCCCTTAAAACTATTTTTCAATTTAGCAAAAAGTTGAAGTTTTAAAGTTCATAATGAAAAAGCCTATTTTTCACTTTTTGATAGAAAAAAAAACACTGAAATTCTATCGTACTTCATTCTGGGAAATAATTTTACACAATTCTGGAAAATCAAATCCCTGGGCAGGAATGTTGAAAATATTAGGAAGCTTTTGCAAAAAATCTTGGGCATGATTTTTATAAAATCATTGACATGAATATTACGAACAACTTGTGCAAAATTCTCATGTGTGTTGGGCAGGATTCTTACAAAATTTTTGGTAGTATCCTCGATAAATTAAACACTAAATCTGGAACATAATCATGTATTAGGCATTCACATTATCTAAGGTGAAATTTTTATCAAATTCTGAGTAGGATTCAAATAATGTACTAGACAGCAGTTTCACATATTCCTGGACAGGATCACAAAACAAATCTTAAACAATATTCTGACATAATGCTATGCACTATTTTTACAGAATCCTGCGCATAGTTCTCATATAATTCTAGGCAAAATCTTGGACAGCCTTCTCGAAAAATCCAGGACCTATTTTTGAGAATTCTAGGCAGGACTACCCGACCAGTGGTTTACATCAAAATTATAGCACAGTTATATCAAGATTTGTTACAAATAACAAATTTTGTTTCATTTTTGTTAGAAGCACATTGAGTTGATGGAGGAAATTATAATTGAAACAAAATCAATTCTAATAACAAAGTCTGTTTAAAACTTGTTTCAATTTATAACATAATTATAACACAATTTGATATAATAGATTGATTTCTATAGCTTATAACTAATTTTGTTATAATTTTATTATGGAAAATAATAAAATGAGTTAGATTTTTGTTTGATATGAAACATAATGAGTTATATTTTTGTTTAAATTATAATATATTTTGTTTCAACTTTGTTTAGTGTAGAGGAAATTGTGTTATAATTTTTGTTATTTTAACTACTAATCAGCCAATATTTTAACGCGCTAACTGAGTGATAAAATCTGTCACAACTCTGTTGTTATTCACTTGTCGGTTACCAGAAACATGTTGGATCGTGAAAGAAATCTGAGTAGTTGTCCTATAAAAACTTTAATTTCATTCCTATAAAATTCAAGGAAAGATGCTCACAAAAAAAAAACTCTTTAAAAGTGGCAAGCAAATGTTTTAATGGATAACTTTGTTCGATATTATTAAAAAGATTTTTTTGTTGACCACAAAAAGTTTGGCCTGTCGTCATATTTCGTTGCTGAGATTTAGCCTGCAGTTCAAAAATGTTGGGCAGACCTGGCGTAAAAGAATTCTTCAGAATTTCACTTAAAAATATTTATTAACAGGCTTCTAAGAACAAACGGTTAAAAGCAAAAAATCTTCCTTTGAGAAATTTTATTTTTAGCATTTTTTCATTCCATTAAAATTGTATGAGAATCAAAAAAAGCAAGCTAATCTACTATGAATTTGTTATTTTTTATTGGAAGAAAAATTCATGAAAAAAGTGGTAGAAAGCTTGAAAATAGTAGTATTTTTAGTATACTTAACTCAAACCTAATAAAACGTCACATCTCTTTGAGTTTAAGCCCCTCAATTAGAATCCGATGAAGTGGTACCAATATTTTCGAATCTAATCTAATCGAATTTTAAGATCTAAGGTGTTTAAAAAAATATTCAAAGTGTTTCGAAACAATGGACAAGATTCGCACAAAACAAAATATTGAATCCTATCTATACGTCATTCAAACAAATAAAGAACGATTTTTATCAAAAAATTGGATTGCGTGTCTGAAGTGGGCATTATATTGGTTATATTTAATTCACGGTTGTGCTACTTTCCCCGAATGTCGGTTCCCCGAACGCCATGCTCGGAATATTCCATTTCCCCGAATAGCCTACTTCTCCGAAAAGCCTTTGGTACTCATAATTGTCGTGAGGAATTATGATGTTTAAGGTGGTAAACGAACTGGTCATATGATATGGAGATGTTCCTGACAATATCCCTGGAGTAATTTCGTGTTGAAATCTAACAGAAATACTGACCGAAAATTTTAGAGAGGGTGTAAATCGTTAGGCCGAATGCCATTAGGCCGAAAGGGTCGGTAGGGTGAAATAACATTTGATCATTTAGTACTATTTCATATGGCTAACACATTCATCAGTGTTTTTTCCTTTCAAAGGCTGTTCTCTCTAGTTATATTTCACTACGGATATTGTGGGCTTCTAGGTAATTCAAATTATCCTGATCGAAAAATTCATTCGACAGCTTCTACGTAACGCAAATCATCCTGACCTATCCCTGATAGTTATCCATTCGACCTTACATTTCAATAGAACTATCGGTCATTTTCGGCCTAATGACCTTTTCGTCTTAACGGCATTCGGTCTAATGACCTTCGGCTTCCGATTCGGCATTCAGCCTAACGGGATAGTACCCGAAGATGTTCCTGAAGTTATCCCTGGAGATGTTCCTGAAGAAATTTCTGGAGAAATTTCGAGTTGAAATCTTACTGAAATACTGACCGAAAATTTTAAAGAATATGCCTGGCGGATGCTCTGGAGATGTCCTGCAATCACTGATAGTAATCTACACAGTTAAATTTTTCAATTGGGCCCTAAATTTTTTAATAAAATTTTGTTTTTATTCAATAACACGAAAGAGCATGCTACTGCAACTACTTTAGCAATTTTTTCCGATCAAATAACGTCTATATCATGTTTAAACTTTAATTTGAAAATTGGGTCCATAAATGAACCTTGACACTTTTGACCATGTTTGACGTTCGCTTAGTCGACAAAAACACCACAGGGGTTTTAGTTTTAACACTGGGGTTGTTCCTATCTGACATTTCGGAAGGGACACGGAAAACAAAATACACCCAAATTTTGAGTTTTAGTCAAGGGGTGTGACAAAATCTAAGAATACACAAAAAAAATGTTTTTTGGACTTAAACCAACGGAAAACATTAGAAAATTGAGTGAACATGTGTTTTTGACCTAAACTTGAGCATTTGGCACTAAAATTGGGACAGGGCTTTAGGACCCTATTGGCTTTTAAAATTAAGGTTTGGGGTGGTCCATTAATTACCTAAGGGTTTATGGGGAGGGGAGGGGGTTGAAAAACCAGCAAAATTGTCTTACATAATTAATGGACAGCCCCAGACTAAGTGTGCAGCTTGTATACAAAATTCCTTGCCAGAAATCAACAAATTACGTAACGCTCAAGGGGAGGGAGGGGGAGAGTAGTCTCAAGCGTTACGGCTCAAACAAAAAATTGAAATTTTTCATATAAAAAGCGTTACGCAGGGGGGGGGGAATCAAATTTTTCCAATTCCAGCATTACGTAATAAATGGATGCTGCCTTAGATTTATGTTAGGTGTAAATAACACAAATTGTACCTCTGTAGAAATTGTCTCAAGCGAAAACCATGAAATCCTAAGGATATTCATAAAAGAGTCACAAAATGAATGCAGGTAGGGCTTCACATCTCCTTGCATAAATTCAGACAGCATCTCTGGGGAAGTTTTTTTAACAAATATATAAATAAATCTATAGATTAGTCTCTACAGGTATCCTTGGAAAAAAATCCTGCAAAAATGAAAATTTAGAAATTTACATCCAACGTAAATATAATAACGTTCAAATTTATATAACATTGCTTATAATTTTACACCAAAGAATTTCTTGCATAGAATATTGTATACATGCGCAAAACTTCAATTTTAAAATCTGTTGAATGTGATGGAGGTAATTTTGTTACATGCAACTGTATGATTAATCTCTTAAAGCAGGGCTGTCCAACGTACCCGGCCCGTGACTTCATTTTGTGCGGCCCGCGGAGGTTTTGAAGATTCTTCTCATATTTGACCTTTTGTTTATTCCACCAAGCTGAAGCTAGAACAGTGGTTCTCAACCTTTTTGAAGCTGCGACCCCCTTCAAAGTTTGACAAACTTTCCGCGGACCCCTAAATTTGATGATCTTCAAACAAGAGGTCTTGAACATTTTTCAAAGATAATTCATGAATCAACAGATATCCTTGATAGACCCACCCGATAATTTACTCTGTGATCCTCCAAGATAATGGGAGAATTTTTCCAAGATCATTCGGAATCTACTAAAAATTTTGCCAGTCTGTCAAACATCTTCCCATGAATCCGATGATAAATTTCTGAAGGATCTTACAAAATCCTACAATAAATCAGTTAGTTGAGAAAATTTCAGCAAAAATTACTTCCAGAAATGTCCAGGGGTACTTAGACTGAAAATTTATCCGAAAAACATTGTAATTTTTTGTACTAGATATGGAAGATTTCTTCGGTTAGAAAAAAGTTAAGTATAAGTGCTAAGGAGTTGGAGGTTGGGGAAGGTATATTGTCAGGATTCGCCTAGAAAGCAGGCGATAGATCATAAACATTTGTTGTTTAAGTGTTTTCAATTTGATCTTTTGAATGCCGGCAATCAATAGAGAAAACAAACGTTTATTTATAGTATAAATAGTATTTCGCGAAATGCTTGTCGATTGGGCAGTAATATTTTTGCTCAATAGCCAGTAAAAAAGCAAAACCGATCCCTCCAGAGTCATCGGATTGTATAAAATAACGATACGCGTGAAAAAAAATCTCCGGCGACAAAAACACGCGCGAAACCATGAGCAAAATCTATCGGACGACTCAAAACCGAACTGTCCTGCTTGGGCTTCACGAAGCACTCAACAAAAAAATTCGTAGTATTTTTTCAAGGACCAGAAAATCTCATAAAAATCCTGCTAATCCATTTAAGAAGATTTTGCCTATAGTTTGTGTGGAAACAGAGAATAATTTCAATTTTTTCTATCCCGTGAACAGTTCGCTAAAACACTGCCCAGAAACTTTTCGAGGATCTCACCAAGAAACTGGCGAAATATGTCAAGAATTAGCCCTGAAGAATGCCAGGATTTTTTTTACGATTATCGTTAGGAAAGATGTTAATTTTTTTTCTGGCTGGCACTGAAAGTTAGGCTTGTAACCTCATATGGACATAATTACATTATTATTATTTTATCGGGAATTGTATGAATAAAAGAAGTCGTTTTTCTAATATTAATAAAAAATAAAACTCCACTATCTATGAACTCTTGCAAAACAAGCGAGGCGAGAAATTCCTCTCATTCATTCACCAATGCAAAAATAACATTTATTAAAAAACGGCTTCGCGGATCCCCTGAGAAGTCATCACGGCCCCCTAGGGGTCCGCAGACCACCGGTTGAGAAACCCTGAGCTAGAACATACCGAGGCTAACAAGTGTTCAATATCGTTACTAGCTAATATTTTAGCTCGTTAATCATCAAAGTTGTGTTTATAATCATCGTAAGTATATGTATTTATTCCTTAGCCGAGTGGTGAGAGTCCGCGGCTACAAAGCAAAGCCATGCTGAAGGAGTCTGGGTTCGATGCCCGGTCGGTCCAGGACCTTTTCGTAATGTAAATTTCCTTGTCTTCCCTGGGCATAGAGTATCATCGTACCTGCCACACGATATACGAATGCGAAAATGGCAACATTGGCAAAGAAAGCTCTCAGTTAATAACTGTGGAAGTGCTCATTGAACACTAAGCTGAGAAGCAGGCTCTGTCCCAGTGAGGACGTAATGACAAGAATAAGAAGTAGAACCATCTGAAAGATGTCTGAGTGGATTCTCTGAGGAAAAATGATTAAAACTAAGTTATTTTCTAATTTTGGTTTGGTCTCGTCTTTCAGGCCAGACGTGTCCAAAGTTCCTATTTGCCAGACGCTATCAGCACTGCATTCGTACTGGTTCAGCAGATTTTCGATTTGATGATGCATTAAAGCAAAATGTTATCAACTGGCGCAAAGTATCGGTTGCCGCGCGCACCAGTTTGGCTAGCGACCACTAATGGGTAGATTGGCGCTGCACTGTCGTGCGCCATGTGCTTATCATACAAGTTTTACACTACCGTATGTAGAGCAGTGCAAACTACGAAGTGATTGACAAGTACGCAAGTGGGAATGAAATTTGAATACACATAAATCCTATTGGATTATCAGGGATATCTTTCTCCAAAATCTAGCCAAGGCATTATTTCTTAGTAATTAATCAAGCTTAACGGTTCTCAAAGCAGCTAAACGGACTATCCCCAATTCTCTATGTCACACATTGATTGATATGTATTCACCCACGACACAACCCAATTACACCACCAGTTATTGACCCGCTCGATCATATCCCAGAAAACTTTGTTTGCACTTCGTCAGCCGCCTCCTGCCGAACATTAATTCAGTGAGCTCCACATAAAAATCACCGACGCCAAAATGTCTGCCGCTAATAATTGAAAACCACGATCATTGAGCACCGTCCGTCGCCGAGAGGGTCTGGCACGCTCCTTCAATGCCCGTTGTGTGAACCGATCCGTCCGATGTAAACCGGTTAGATCTATCTTAAAAAGGTAGCCAAACGATTCAATAAAGGAGCATGGCGAGTGTGAATGGACTGATAAATATCCCAGCCCGCAATGCAATGGAGCGATGCTGATGGGTCGAAGATAGTATGGTTGGAATCTATGAGTACACTCCAACCTCTTTTTACGACCGTTTTTTTACCGACGGTTCTTTTTCCGACCACTTTTTTACGACCGAAATTCAGATTAACGACCGTTTTTATAAATTATTATTATCTTAAAAACTATTCAAATAGAGGATCATGATGTTCAGCAAAATTGTTCAGTAGTTCAAGGGCTAACATATGGTGGTCATTGAATTGCGGAATTCTGCCACTAGGCGGCGCTAGTGAGCATGAAACTTTTGTTTTGCGGATATCTCAGGATCCTGGCCACTTAGAAAGATGGCGTCTTCGGCAAAGTTGTTCAGTAGCTCATGGACTATCATTATAATTGCTATGAGGTTCATAATTTTGCCACCAGGCGGCGCTAGTGAGCATGAAACTTTTGTTTTGCGAATAGCTCAGGATCCTGACCGCTTAGAGAGATGGCGTCTTGGGCAAAGTTGTTCAGTAGCTCAAGCACTATCATTATGAACGCTATGAGGTTCGAAATTCCGCCACCAGGCGGCTCTAGTGAGCAAAGAACTTTTGTTTTGCGGATATCTCAGGATCCTGGCCATTTAAAAAGATGGCGCCTTCGGCAAAGTTGTTCAGTAGCTCAAGCGCTATCATTATAAAAGTTATGAGATTCAAAATTTTGCCACCAGGCGGCGCTAGTGAGCATATAATTTTTGTTTTCCGGATAGCTCTGGATTACGACTATTCAAAAAGGTGGCGTCTTGGGCAAAGTTATTCATCAGCTCAAGGACTATCATCATAAAAGCTATAAGATTCAAAATTTTGCCACCAGGCGGCGCTAGTGAGCATGAAACTTTTGTTTTGCGGATATATTAGGATCCTGACTACATAGACATGGCGTCTTGGGCAAAGTTGAGCTATTGAACAAGTTTACCGAAGACTCGATCTTTCTTATTGGTCAGGATCCTGAGATATCCGCACAACGAAAGTTTCATACTCACTAGCGCCAGCTGGTGGCAACATTTTCAATCTCATGGCTTTTATAATGATAGCGCTTGACCAATTGGACAACTTTGCCGAAGACGCCATCTTTCTAAGTGGTCAGAATCCTGAGATATTTGCAAAAAAAATCATGCTCACTAGCGCCGCCTGGTGGCAAAATATTAAATCTCATAACTTTTATAATGATACACTGAAAACATTCTACAAGCTGGATCAATGTGTTTCACACGTGAATTTCACTAATTGTAAAACTCATCAAACGATGGTGTAAAACCAGTCGCTATCGGCTCCAAATTCATTATTAGTATCATTCCAAACATTACATTAATTTCTTATACCTAGGTGTTCTGTGTTATTAGACAACACTATCATCCTAATTTGGTAAAACAAATTTAAGATTTTATTAACATTTTGTTAACAACATATTACATTTTATTTGCCGTAGCAGTTCAGATTTTTTACAGGTGAGTTGATTTTACCTGCTTATAAGAGAAAAAAAACGCTTTGAATATACTTAACCTAACTTAACCTAAACATATAACGCATTCATCGTGGCAATAGAAGATTGTAATGATTTTAATTATTTTATTTGTCATTTGTTCCAATGTTTCAACATTGGATTTTCTATGTAACTCATTGGTACTATAGCAGGGAGGAAGCTTCAGAACCATTTTCAAATTTTTATTGCTTGATTTTCTGATTCCAGGTACCCATTACGGGCACCCAGTTTCTCCAAAAATAACATGTCCTGTCACGCGTGAACTAGTTCTACTAGTGATTGAATTCTCCATTGTAAAAAACGTTCAAATCATGTGTAAACGACTTTACTATCGAACCAAAGTCAATCCTTCACATAATCACAAGTTATACATGTCATTTCACCTTGCAATTCGACACAACAGATCCACGTTGAAAATAATAAGGATCAAACGTGTGGATTATTTTTAGTATATCGCTTGAGCTACTGAACAACTTTGCCGAGGGCGCCTTCTTTTTAAATGGCCAGGATCCTGAGATATCCGCAAAACAAAAGTTTCATGCTCACTAGCGCCGCCTGGTAGCAAAATTTTGAACCTCATAGCATTTATAATGATAGACCTTGAGCTAATGAATAACTTTGCCGAAGGCACTATCATTCTAAATGGTCAGGATCCTAAGCTATTCGCAAAATAAAAGTTCTATGCTCACTAGCGCCGCCTGGTGGCAAAATTTCGAATCTCAACTTTTATAATCATAATGCTTGAGCTACTGAGCAACTCTGCCGAAGGCGCTATCTTTCTAAGTGGCCAGGATCCTAAGATATCCGCAAAACAAATGTTTCATGCTCACAAGTGCCGCCTGGTGGCAACATCTCGAATCTCTTGGCTAGAATTATGATAGTCCTTGAGCAACTGAACAACTTTGCCGAAGACGCCATCTTTCTAAATGGCCAGGATCCTGAGATATCCGCAAAACAAAAAAATCATGCTCACTAGCGCCGCCTGGTGGCAAAATTTTGAACCTCACAGTTTTTATAATGATAGTCCTTGAGCTACTGAACAAATTTGCCGAAGACGCCATCTTTCTAAGTGGCTAGGATCCTGAGCTATCCTGAAAACAAAAATTAATGTGGGCTTCGTAGCCGTGTGGTTAGTGTCACCAGGCATTAAGCCGCATCGTGCCGCAACCCACACTCCCTAGGGGTCGATTCCCGCCTCAGGCCAGTAAACTTTTCGTGAGGAAAGTTTTCCGACTGTGTCACTGGGCGTGGCATGCTAGTCCGTTGTCTAGTGTGGTGCTTCCTTCAAAGGGCATAAATGCCCACTGGAAGCATTAACGTGTCAGTGTCTTTTTTTATATGCTCACTTGCGCCGCCTGGTGGCAAAATTTTGAACCTCATAGCGTTTAAAATGGTAGTCCTTGAGCTACTGAACAACTTTGCCGAAGGCGCCATCTTTCTAAATGGCCAGGATCCTGAGATATCCGCAAAATAAAAAAAATCATGCTCACTAGCACCGCCTGGTGGCAAAATTTTGAACCTCATAGCGTTTATAATGATAGCACTGCGGAACACGATTTTGTCTCCAGCATCAAAATACCTCTATTCACTTAATTAAAGGTAGCTGAAACCATTGCTGTTTACAGAAATATCATAGCACGTCTAGTTTTTGAGATATTGATTGTTGAAAATGCAAAAATTGACTATTTCAGCGAACTTGCATGCAAGTTTGCCAGCTTGTAAGGAAATTTATTTGCTTAATTTGCCACAGAGTTCAAACTTTATGTGTATAACAATACTAATCATCAAAGTTTATAATAGTTTTGATGCGGAAAAGTTATTTTTTGATGGTTTAGAAAAGAATTGTAATTTGCCATATAAGAGAAGCGAAGAATTTTGTATGGAGGCTGCAAGCATGTTGAAAAAATCGGTTTAATCTAAATTTAATTGTGAAATTTCAACCAAAGGATATCTAAAACAAAAGTTTAGGTCCTCTTTTGCATGCTTGGTGGATAAGATCACAAAACAGTTTGATAAAATATACTTCAAATATTAGGTAAACATCAATAAAACCAACGTTTTATACAACTTTGGCGACCTGTAGCTAAAAATTGTGACGTGATGGGAAATTTCTGAGAGCGGCATCAGATTCATCAATCGCAAATCTACTAGAGACATCCTTGAGACACGCAAAAATGTAATTTTTGTTGCGCTGTGTAGTCCTTGAGCTACTGAACAACTTTGCCGAAGGCGCCATCTTCATAAATGGCCAGGATCCTGAGATATCCGCAAAACAATAGTTGCATGCACACTTGTACTGCCTGATGGCGCAATTTCACTTAAGCAGTGTTGCCAGCTACGAAAAAAAATTTGAACCCTTCATGAAAAACTGGATTACAGTTGAAGACTATTGCTATGTTGCTAAGCATTATATTTTTCTGTTCCGCTCAAGTTTGATGGTTATGATCTTAACTTTATTCTTCTTAAACAGTGTTGCCAGCCACATGAACATTTGTGATTCAGGCGATTGTATGGCACGCAACACTTCCTTCGACTTTGGTGAACATTCGGTATCGTTATCTTTAATTGTTTTGGTATTTGCAAATCACACCCCCATAAAATTGGCTCTTTTGATAACAATCGAGCAGTGTTGCCATCTTTTACCAAAATATGAAAACTTGAACGGCCATTTTGGAAAGTTCTCAATCCATGCTTCAACTATGCCGAAGATCTCGAATCAGTATTTCCGCATCTAGACGTTGCATTTTTCAACAACATAATTATAACCCTGATTTTTTTTACGACCGATTTTTTTTACGACCCCCCGATAACGGTCGTAAAAAGAGGTTGGGGTGTACTATACCTTCAGTAATGATATATGTTTTGACGTAGGACTACGTTCAAGTATTGAATTTAGGATCTCAGTACCAACACCACTAGATTTATTTCTATCTCTTCCTGC
Source organism: Aedes aegypti (assembly GCF_002204515.2). Classification (NCBI taxonomy): domain Eukaryota; kingdom Metazoa; phylum Arthropoda; class Insecta; order Diptera; family Culicidae; genus Aedes; species Aedes aegypti. Next base: position 329,300,610 of record NC_035109.1, read on the forward strand.
AACCATGATCTTCGATTTGGTTGAATTAACAATAGTTTTGAAAGTGCGTCTCCTTGTTTCAACCCGTCTAACGTCTCAAACTAGGTTCACACCCCGTCCGCACTCCGTACACTCGATTTCGAATTATGCAGCGTTACACGTATAATAATTTTAGTTTCGCCGGAAAATCATGTTCAGGTATTATTTGCCACAGTGCATTTCTTTCCATTCGTACGCTTCCTTGGAATCCATGAACAGATGATGATTCTGCATATTATACTCCTGAAATTTATCCAAGATCTATAACAATGTATATCTAGTCCGTTGTCAGCCTGGTATTTTTGGACACTTCTCAAGCTTGTGACTCCTTTCTTAGTTGAGATGAGTTGGCCAATCATATATTTTTGTATCAATATACAATCATGGTTGAATCAACTGTATAAAATTTTCCAATAGATTACTTGTTTATTACGGAAGCACTGAAAAACTTAAAAATATACTGTCTAATGAAAGTTGTAAGTAAACAACAAGAGCCACTCTTTCAGAAGATAGGCCAATTTCAAGTGTTTAGCTCTAATAGTCAGCATTCGTCGGCAACTGGTGGTCGTGTCGCAAACTGGAGTGCCACTTGATGCGTGCGGTTGGAGAGATTTATAAATCACTGCTCCGACGACCGACACCGACATGCTCAGTAGGTATTGGGCTTGGATAATCGCATTTATGTTTGTCGTCTCCGGAGCGGACTGTCGAATTGAAAACACTTGTTGCCATTTGCTGCCGGCCTTCGCTTGGGAAAACTTTGAAGTGGAAAATCGAATCATTATTGAACGTGGATTTAACATGTCACTGATTCATTTAGAAGTCGAAAATTTGGGAGTAGTATAAATTTGATAACGACTGTTTTTCTCCTTTTTGAATTGAAGGCTTTTCAGTTTTACGGAAAAATCTAAACGATAGATTTTTCAAATGACTTAAAACCCGTTATTAAAAGTAAGAGTAGTTTTAATGAATTTACTATTCAAACTGATTCTATGATACTAAATTTATCTTTGCCAATTACAACGGAAAAAGACTTCAATAGACAGCAGATATTTACATATAGGATAATTAAATATTATGAATCTAAAATATTGAAAAAACGAGTTCAAATTGCTTGTTTTGGATATGGCAGACCTACAAGAAAACTTAATTGGTAGATTGTCATTCCCTAGGAATTCCATTCCCTTCCACTTCCTATTGGAATAATTCAATCGTACACCCGCATACGAAACATTACAGTTTGGTAGCAGTAACACTTAGCTGATCCCACAAACATTCTGTATACAGTAGAATGCCTTTGACTTAACTATACATATGAGCTCAACGCTAAGCTGAACACATCATATCCCGACAAGTTGAAACTAACAGAATCATAACGGGCCTTCCTCAACCAAGTAGTTGGAGTCCGCGGCTACAAAGCAAAGCCATGCTGAGGGTGTCTGGATTCGATTCCCGTTCGGTCCAAGTTCTTTCGTGATGGAAATTTCCTTGATTTCCCTGGGCATAGAGGATAATCGTACCTGCCACACGATATACGAATGCAAAAATGGCAAATTTGGCAAAGAAAGCTCTCAGTTAATAACTGTGGAAGTGCTCATAGGAACGCTACGCTGTAGTAGGCTCTGTGTTGTTATAGAGACCACTCTGGATAAGAATGAATCAGGGTAAAATATAGTGAAGGAAGAAACCAAAAAGTTTGTATGCGCTATTCACGGGGGCAATCATAAGTCTAACTTTTCAGATTGTCCTTCGCGCAAATGAATCGTTGGGGATCGTACCAGATGAACGGCAACTTTTTTCGTAGCCGGTATCTCCAGGCTAAATCTCCAACAATTTTTATTTTTCATATAAAGATCTCTTGTAAATTTTCTTCCATCGGACAACCGTTCGAATCTTTTAAGTTCGAATGGAAATACCCTATGCCAATGTTAGGTAATTTTAGATCGTCCCCTTAAAATTTTCTCACTACGGGTAACCGTTCGAATTGTTCCAATTCAAATGAAAATACCCATACTTGGCTTATGGACAAAAGGTCGAAAGACAAAACGTCAAAAGGACAAAAGGTCGAAAAAATTTTACTAGGTGGGAAATGTTTCCTTCTTTGAAAAAATATTTTCGACCTCTTGTCCCTTCTATTTTGTTCTTGGACCTTTTGACCTTTCGACCTTTTGTAATAGATTCCTAAATAATAACAACTATAAATAATCTCAATATGATACATCTACGATATCATTTTGATATCATTTGTTAGTCAGGATATCACGTACGAAACTAAGGAGACATATCCCTGCTCATATCCATTCAGCTTCCACTAGTTCGCGTCTTTGGTTGTCGTCGTCATCTTTGAAGTGCGTCCGTCAGCCATCCATTTCTATCTGGAGAACTAAATCACTTCGCGAGGCAGTCAGCAGTAATTCGATTAATGGGTTTAGGGTTCGCGTTGATTGAGTTGTGATGACAACATCAAATTAATCGCGTTCATTGCTGCCGTTTGGGTGTCGGTTTATTGGACCCAATGGGTGAAAATACGTCGCGGGGATAATTTCAGTTTGACGGTGATTTCGGAGTTACACATAAATCTGGGGTTTTCGCGGTTTGCAGCATGAACGTTCAGTGTCAAATGCGCATTGGTTATGGATATTACAGTTAATAGTGTTATAGATTTATTTATATTTGCTGATTTACGTCACGTAGCTGGAGTTTGGGGGCTGCCGAAAGTGTGAAAATCTGCTGCTAAATCGATTTTCGCTATAGATTGCATTTAAGAATCTAGTTCATTGTTTGATCACACCCGTGCGCTGCTTGCAAGGTATTATCCAAGATATAATCCAATGTGCCAATGAATCATGGGTTGAAAGATAGCTACGTTCCAAATGCACACAAAATAAGGAAAAGCGTTGCAAAAGTAAAACAATTGATGGCGAATGCTTCGAAAGTCTAAGGGCTTGCGATTGTTTCAATTGATTTACGTTTCCAATTCAATGAATCGGGATCATTAAATTTTACCTTTTCTAGCTAACTTATCTCTTGATTTAGTAGATACATATACTTTCAGTTGATTAAATGGAGTTTTGTTTTTAAATTTATTTTCAGATCTTGATCTTCCAGCGTACCAGGACAACGAGTTCTACGTGAAAGAAGCTCGTGATATGGTCACAATCATCCAGCACATGATATCATTAGGTGAGTTGCAGAGCCGTTGGCATGACGCTTTCAGGAGATCACTTTGGTGCTTCTAATCGAATCTAACGTTTGTTTTTTTTTTTTTAAATTAAGATCAATTAAGTTTCAATTAATTTAATTGATATTATTTAATCCTTTCTCCCCACCGGTCGAGGATCTTTGAAAATTTTCTCGACATTCCAGGGCATAGAGTATCCTCGTACCTGCCGCACGATATACACATGCAAAAATGGTTAATTGGCATAGAATGCTCTCAGTTAATAACTGTTGAAGTGCTCATAAGAACACTAATCTGAGAAGCAGGCTTTGTCCCAGTTGGGACGTTATGCCAGAAATAAGAAGAAGAATCCTTCCTTTATTTCTGATGAGATACTTCTGATGAAATGCTTGTCAAAATACTTAACGGATAGATTTGTTTCTGCTTGTTTGAGTTTTGGTAAAATTCATGTTGTATTGCTTGTTGAATTAAAAAAAAATAGGTTTCTACCAAGATTTTTACAGAACCAATTAGCGTATTTCAAGATCATTGCTTAACAGATGCCTTACTATAATTTCATGCGAGCTCCTTACGAATTCTTCCTGAAAGTTCCTAGTTTCCTGATGCCATAATCGAAAGACTTCTTACGAGATTTATTATGATATTGATATTGATAGAGGGATCTTTAGTCATCACATCACAGCCATTCGACGGGCAGCTTCAATTGCCGTGCGTACCAAAAGGCGATCGCAGCCCAAAAGTAACGGAGGTAACGTAGATCAACCTGAATCACTGTTACACCGCACAGCAACTCTTGTGGCAGTCGACAACAGAAACTAAGTGCGACGTTGCTGAACCATGTCGATTACCACTCAATAACCCCAGTTGGGTGGCGGATAGCACAGGCGCAGCGGCGATACAAGCAACGGGTAGGTTTCCCATCCAGGAAGTAGTTGCCAGCTCAGTCACAAGGTTCGTGATCGCCAACATCAACGGAATCTACTTTTGCAGCTGCTACGCGTCTCCAAGATGGACGCTCGAAGAATTTAGTCGGATGTTGGAGGAGTTGACCGTCGAGCTAGTTGGTCGAAAACCAGTGCTGATTGGAGGTGACTTCATTGGATGGGTCGTGGAATGGGGTAGCAGGGTAACCACCTACTGGAGGCTACAATTGTGTAACGAAGGCATCGTTAGCACATTTCGAAAAGACGGATGGGAGTCGATCATCAATCCAACATTTTGTAGCCCATCACTGGTGGGCAACATGAACTGAAGGGTAAGCGAAGAGTACATCCATGATGATCAGCAGGCGATACGCTACAGAATTGGCCAGTGGAATATTGCGGCAGTTCAGAGGAACACAATTGGCGATCGGCAGTGGAAGACGAAGGATTTAGAGAAAGATCTCTTCGTTGAGGGACTTCGCACCGACACCGATACCCGGAACTTGGATGCGGTAGGACTGGCAACAGCGATGGCAAGGGCATGTGATACAGCGATGCTACGAAAACGGGAGCCCCGCAATGATCGATATCCCGCGTACTGGTGGAACGAGGAACTCAACGCGCTCCGTGCTGCTTGATTTAAAGCCAGGACGCGTTACCAGAGCCGGTTGAAACGTGTGCTGAAAAGCTGTGAGTTATTGTCGAGAGTCTCTTCCCAACGCATGACCGACGCCGAGGATCGTCAGGTCTCCAATGACGAGCTTGTAGCAGCAGCGAAAGCATTGAAGGTAAGAAAGGGCCACGAACCGGATAGAATACCGAATGTGGTACATAAAACGGCGATCCTAGCGTACCCGGATATGCTCCGGAAGGTGATGCAGAAATGCAGAAGGTTACTTCTCAGATATTTGGAAGATCCAGAAGCTGGTGTTGCTACTGAAGCCAGGAAAACCACCCGGTTATACATCGGCATACAGGCCTGTATGCTTGCTGGATACACTGGGCAACTCTTGGAACGGGCCATTCTTAACACGGTGGCTAAATGTACGGAGAGCGAGAATGGACTATCAGAAAGACAGTTCGGATTCCGGAAGGGAAAATTGACGGTAGACGTAATTCGAACGGCCGAAAAGGCATCGTAGCAAAAACGAAGAGCAGAGCTACTTCGAGTATCGGGTGTTCGTGTATGGAACCGACGCCGGCCGAAAGGAGTTACGAGTAACGGCGAGAGTTCCGCAAGGATCCATACTGGGACCGACACAGTGGAATGGGATGTACGAAGGGGTCCTATCACTGGAGTTACATATGAGCGTCGAGAACGTCGACTTTGCTGGCATATGCCAAACATCTATTACGTCAAAAGTCTATTATGCCCATCGTACTTATGCCTAACGTCCTTATGCCTAACGGCGTGCACCCGTTTTGTTTATGTCTTTTCATATGTTCAATCATTTTCAAAATTATTGTAACTCATAAAAACCCTTGCAATATTTGAATATTGTAATTTATTGATCTATAAATTTAAAATAACTTTGTCGGAGAAATTTATTCGTTTGTAAATCGACAAGTATGTTTGGGTGTCATTTCCCTTATTGCTCAATTTGGATAACAGAGCCCTGGACTGCTCAAGAATGTGATGTTAATTGCATCATGCATCTATTATAATATAATAAATATTAAATTACGCTAGATAACAACAATATGCACAAAACAAATTTGAAATCTTTCGAAGCTTATCATTTGTTTTCGTTTTTTTATAATACTAATCCATTTCATTGCTCTTTCTTCCCGTTACAGGTCATAAATTCGAAGCAAACGAAGTAGTGAATTTAAGTTTAGAACCTGGAATATGGTGAGTATCGAGTTTCCTTATGTTCATTGCACTTTTCATACCGTATCGTCATCGATACTTCATTTTTAACACCGACCGATCGTTAGCCGTCTGTTGTTGATTTTCGAGTTGCACTTGCAGCCCTTTGACCGTCTGTATGTTCGAAATTGTCGGTCCAGGATCTTTTCGTAATGGAAATTCCTTGACTTCCCTGGGCATAGAGTATAATCGTACCTGCCACAAGATATTCGAATGCGAAAATGGCAACTTAGGCAAAGAAAGCTCTCAGTTAATAACTGTGGAAGTGCTCATAAGAACATTAAGCTGAGTAGCAGGATCTGGGCCCAGTGAGGACGTAAATGCCAAGAAGAAGAAGAAGAAGATGTTCCCAATTGTCAAACATTTATGGTAAAACAGAGAATCGTTCAAATTGTTCAAATCAGTAATCAGTTTTATTTTATTTTAAAATTGTGTTGCACTGATGGCAATAATTTCCCTTCAGGAACAAATCACAGAGCATTACAAACAAAAAACATACAAAGGGTCAAACTACATAAAAGCAACATATGTGGAAAACATAAAACGCGAACGACGGTGGTCGTAGTTAGAACGATATGGGAAATTACGACTCTGTCGGTTGCCACAACGTGACACTTGACGTCGTCGGTCGCAGGTCGTAAGTGAAACCAGATTTTTTCCCTGTCCGATTCGCGCTCGGTATCGGTTTTTCAGTTGTTCAGCTTCAGCTGTAGCGGGACTCTAGGAAAACTCATTTGCGTGATTCGCTGCGACGTGCGCGTAGCTACTTAGTGAACGGAGGGAATCTTTGTTATTATCATATTTCTTGTACACAAAATGTTTATGATGATGATTATGATGGTGGTGATGATCGTTGTACTTTAAAGATTAGGTGTTGCTTTGGATATGGTCTCTTGCAAGTTCAAGTGGATTTGGGGAATCCTTATCATTATTAGCTGCTGATGGTAGTTCTCGAATTACAGTTGAAGTGGATGAAATCCATACTTTTCTATACTACCCATGGAATTTAACTGTCGCCATTTTTTTTCTTCCACCACTTTTAATTCCAATGCCAATGAACTCGTTGAGCAACTTCGGTGAACTAGGAATGTATCCAGGAAGCATTAATGCCTCGAAGTATTATTAAAAAATCTTCACAGGATCTTAGAAGTTTTGTTCAGCCAAATATTCCGTTTTTTTTTTTTCAAAGGTTCCAGTAGACACACGACCTGACAGTTTTTGCAAACAACATGGAATTTCTTGATAATTGTCAAATTATCAATTAATTCCATGATGTTTGCAAAACAATACCAGGTGTGTTTACTGGAATCCTTGATAGAAACAAAATATTTGGCTGAACAAAACTTCCAAGAGAAAAAAAATGATTAGGTGTCTCGACATGATTTCGGAAAGAGAAAAAATTTTGGAAGGTACTCCAGAAGGCCTGGCATAATATCAAACGAATCAGAATAATTCTTGTAGATGTTCTCAGAAGAATTATTAGACGAACTTTTCTAAGAGACATATCTGTAGAAATCATTGAAGTATCTTTTGGGGCAGTCACTAGAAGAAATAGTGAACAAATCTGGAGAAATTCTTCGATAACTTCCAACACTCATTGCCTATGATTTCTCAAAATCATTGGTCGTGAACAAGTGACTATTACTCGATTTCAAAACGTAGGAAATGTATTTCGGACTCATAACCACTCGAAAACCCAGCTTCACATATCGGCACAAGTGCCAAGCTTCGCTATCTAAACAATTCAGATGGAGAGCCCCCAACCAATCGAACAATTTGTCGGTGCCATCAAATGGAACATATGGAATGGTGGGCTGTAGTGGCATTTCGGAGTTATCAACAGCCGGGGAGCTACCATTCAAATAATGATGCCACTAAACCTACCGAACCATTGACAATCAACACGCTTAGAAAAAGTTACAAAGAATTGAGTACGACCCATACCAAATCGAACTCTTCTGGACCAACACAAAATTTGTGTAAGTTTTACATGTTCCTTAAGGCGAAATAGCTTGGGATCCAAATTCAATAATGTTCCATAACTTTGGAGGCGCACAAATCTCGCGAAAGAAGCATCAATCTACACTGTCGGGTGCAATTCCTATTTTAAATTTGTGCACTAGCAGAAAGTTTTAAATAAAAACATTGACTTCTTACGTTCACTATTCTTGCATATTAGTGGAAATCGTGAGAAGGGGCACAAACTGACCATTGTAACAACCATGTTTAGATTCCGACATGTTTCATCTTAAAATCGCTCCTGTGTTTTTTTTTTGTTTTTCTACCACTTTATGACATACAGAAATGATTACCAATATCGAGCAATCCTGTACGTTACAAAACTTTAGCAAAAGAAGAATAATTCAGCATAAGTGTGATTTCAAGAGTGTAATCGTAGTCAAATCTGTATACCTTTCTTTGAGCGTGAATGCGAGCGCCACAGACCGGTAAATGGACTTTAATCGCTTCGAGCACGCTGCTGCACTTCAAGCCGCCGATAGGCATCGCTCTTTCCGATTGGCGATTTTGAATTTTGCATAAATGATCCCCCGGGTAAATTGCAATTATTTATTAGAATCGTAAACGCCGATTGCTGTTTCCCCTGCGACGGGGAAAGATTTTTTATGGTTGAGAAAAATCAACATCGCACACTCAAGATTTACAGCGCATCTCCTCCGGCGTGGCGTTCAAGGTTTTCAAGAGTGTCAAATATTGATTCAATACATTTACAAACCGCGCTCATTGTTGACCGAGTGCAGCGATGCAACAACACTACCGCGACTTGCAGCGTCAATGTGCCAATAAATGATGGGAAGGGACGACGCGATGAAATCACGTCGATTTCATAACTTCGCTGGAACCACATCGTGCTAAACTTACTGTGGCACAGAGGTTTAGTATTTCAAAAAGCTGGCGACAACACAATTTTCAATCAATTCGCTCTGCAATTATAGGTCAGTTTCTCTATGCCTTACATGTCGACCCCATATCTCCCCACGGAGATATCTTGCACAAGCGCGCCTTCAAGACAAATGAATCGATAAGAGAAGATTCTTTTTGCAAATGTTTGCCTAAACAGTGGATTTTTGATAAAGTTGATAGCTAAAAAGTGTATAAAAAATAGCAATTTTGTTAGAACTGTGTTTTTGTGAGCCAACAACAACTGTGAATATGCCAAAAACGAAGTCTTCAACCCTAAATCATGTCTCAAACACTTTTCATGGCTAGAAATAGTAAAATAATGCGAATGTGAAACCTTTCTTTTTTTATCTGGACCACTGCGTGGATTTCGAGTTCACTTCCGGCCTGGGGACCTCGTGTTTTGCTCAGTCGCTGGCATGATTTTGCGGTTGTTATGCTTCCCAACAAAGGTCTCATGGTGGATGTATTTTCGTGTAGGGGAGAGCGGCTTGCAGTGAGACAACTTGCTTTTCCTATTTTTAAACATGAAAATGTGGTACATCCACAGAAAAATTGCCGAGTTGAATCTATTTTGTTAAACTTTGCCTTACCAGAGCGAGCATTGAAAACTTGTTCACGAATTCTAACCAAAATTATTATTGTACCGTTTTGATTCATATTACAGACACTTATGATTCCTCCGCGTTATCGAGCCTTCAAAACAATTAACTTTCGAATGGTGGATGAAGATTTTGATTCCGCAACATGAATAATGTTGAATAAGTATGCATGTGTGGAATTTTCATGATTCTCATTCCGGACGCTTCCTTACTTTTGCCTCATATTCCGGACACTCTGATTCGAATCTGTCCGAAAATCATAGATAGAAAAATCAAATCATTGATTGAGATCTGCAAACCTCTATAAAGAGGCGTCCAAGGCAGCTGAGCATTATAAATTTTCATAGATATCTATGGAAAAAGTTGACTAAAATGAGCCTTGAAAGTGAGAACTTTTGAACGGCAAAAATTGAAACATTTCGTGTGAAATGTTTCACATACAAAGTACAATGTCCGGAATTTGAAGCTGTCCGTAATATGAATCAAAACGGTACTCTGCACCCTTTTTGCATGAAACATTGAACTACGAAGAACAGCAATCCTCGTTTTTCGTTTACTGTTAGCAAAGTTGAGTCCAAAATACGTCTTGGTACATCGATTTGGTTTTCCCAGTCTTGAGAAAATCAAAAGGCCAAATTAACGTGATTTAAACCCCAAACGCATCTCAGTTGAATTTATCTACTAATTGAAAAGCAATTTTTAGTAGTAGTATAATGAAATCCTGAAGCAAAGAAAGTACCACGGAAGATGAACTAAATACAAGTTCTCTACACTCTTAAAAATAATGAAAATTACTGTGGACGTAATTCTAGTTGTGACTGAATGGCACATGATGTAAGCGATGGAACGACACAAAAACGTGGCCTTGAAGATGTATTTAACCAAAAATGTAATTTTACATGTTGAAGGACACGAAAACGATAGAAGTGTGAGCGACATTTCCAGAATCAGACATTAACGTATTTAAAATTCGACTCAAATTTACGTCATTTGGCTCGCTTCTTTTATGTGCATCCCAAAAGACGTAAATGACATGATTTTTTAGTACTGTGTAGGGTATAGGGTGTTCCACATATGGCCATACTGGTTCTCTATTTCGCAATACGTGATAACTTGAATGTCTCCACATTTTGAAAGGTTTTGTGTGTTTTAGCAGTAAGATATAGGAGACACCTTGATTTAAAAACAAAAACAAAAAAATGTGATTGTTATGGAAATTTTACATATGACCAAATAGCAAACCACTATGGCCATAAGTGGGACACTTTCCCTTTTGACATTACGCTTGATTTCTAATAACTACTTTTTCGTTCCAGTTTCCTAATTGCTAGTAATATACGTTTTTTATTATTTTCCATACGGTTTGACAGTTCTTGACTACCTTTCTTCCATGCGTTTGTGTTGGAAGTTCGAGATGTTTGAGAACCAACCGTAGCGCGATCAGTGACTGTAATGCAAGCATCAGCGTCGCCGCTCCACGGCTAGTGAGAGAAACTGAATGCTCAAAAGGTTGTCAACTGTTAGCAGTCGTTACCCTATTTATTTTCTGAGTAACAGGTACATTACTATTTGGAAAACGTCCGATTTGAAAATGTTAGAAAATACGATTGATGGAGACCCTAAAGACCAGCGATTTTACCATGGAGTTCTTCTTCCTCATAGCTGAACGTCTCAACTAGGACAAATCCTGCTTTTCAGCTTAGTGTTCTTATGAAAATTTACATACTTATAAACTGAAAGTTTTCTTTGCCAATTGATTATTTTTGAATATAAATATCGTGTGTCAGGTACAAAGATACTCGGTTTCGGAAAAGATCCTCGTCCTAAGTTCCTCTGAGTATTTTGTAAGAGTTCCACTAACGATAAATTAAATTTCCCAGCAAATTTCTTCGAAAATGTTTGTTAAAGTTCTTTAGCAATTATAACTAAAATTTCTGAAGAGATTATTTTAGAGATACTGTCATTGTTTGTTTCAGGAAAAAATTCAAAATTATTTCAAGAATTTCTTTTAAATAGCATCTTTTTTTTTTCCATGGAATATCGTCAAGATATTTCATGAGATGTTATTCCTAGCATTTTTCTGGAACTCTGGGATTTCTTCAAAAGTTCTTTCAGGGATGTCTCTGAGAAAAATTGTAAAAAATCTCCTAAGATTTTTCAGAAGTACTTTCTGGCATACTTTCAAAGGTTCTTTCAGAATGAGCACCAACAACTACACCGATCGATAAGTTCAATATTTTTATATCTTAGGTAATTAAAATTCTTACAGAGATTAATATAATAGTTTTTCTGTGTGTTTCTTAAGAATTTCCTAACAGCTATTTCCTTTTATAAGCATTCCTTTGATCATAATGTAACAAATTCTTCTAGAATCTTATCCTGAGATCTAATCGTGAATATTCCAAAGAACTCCTGTAAAATTCATCCGGGGGTTTCTTCAGAAATTTCGTCTAAACATACTTCAGAATACTTATCAGGAAGTCAAAAGATTCATCGTGGGCTTCGTAGCCGTGCGGTTAGCGGTGTCTGTCGTTTAGGCGTATTGTGCTACGGAGTGTGGGTTCGATGCCCGCCCCAGTCGGAGAAAACTTTTCATCAAACGAAAAATTCTTCACTGGTCCATTGGTCGTTCCGTGTGTCCGTTGTCTAATGTTAGTTATGTTCAGTCTGTGCAGCCTATGGCTGAAGACGGTGTAAATTGTCTTTTCTATTTTCATCTAGGATTTTCATGAAAAGATCCCTTGCAGATATGTATGGAATCCAAGAAGAAGATTTTGATTTTTCAGAATAACTTTTGGTAGTGTTCTTAGAGATAGTCTTAGTTTAATTTCTGTTAAGCCAAAAGGAAATGTTGGATGAAATCCGGAAAATTTTGTTTAGACTATCTTCTAATGTATTCTTGGTAGAATTTCTGTTTCAATATTTGAAGGAGTTCTGAGAAAAAATATTCTAGGGAAATTACAGGTTTAATTCCTGCAATCAATGCGAGACGTTATGATAAGTTTTGTAATGATACCTGAAGGAAATCAAAACATAAATCTTTAGATACTTCTGATTAAATGTATGGAACTCTTGAAAATTTCCAAATAATGGGAATCTTTTTGCTATTTTTTGATGAACTTTTTTAACAATCTTTAAAATAACTCCAAGGAGAATGATCTGATAAAATTCTTAGGAAAATCTCTGGTGAAATTCCAGAGAAATATCTGGAACAAATGAAGGAATAATTGTAAGTTATTTTTCGTGTTACACCTGGTGTGATTCCAAGAATAATCCGAAAAGAGATACATGAAAAAAATACATGAGAAATTCCTTCCTGGAACAAATTCCAATTATATGAATTCTGGAAAATTCTTGGACGAAGCCCAATCAGCATTCCCGGGGGAAATCGCGAGGATATTACCTCCAAGCAGGTTACTGGAAAAAAATTTGCAATAAATAATGCTCTCGACTGTGATGACTAATTTCTTTCTAAAGTTTTATCGGCTCTGTCAGTCTTAAGGCAGCTTAAATGACTTTTGCTTCTACATCTCCGACGTTTAGACGTTTCTAAACCCTTGAAGAAGTCGAAATATACGTCGAAACGTCGGAGAAGTAGAAGCAAAAGTCGTTTTAGCTGCCTAAAAACTGATAGAGCCGATAAAACTTTAGATAGCAATAAATAAAAATATTTGGGTAATCCCAGCCTAAGTCAGATGTTCTCAATGAAATTCCTTGTTTGGTCTAAGTTCTGTTTGACTGTAGAAGGGAAATGAATTTTCTGGAGAAATTGTTTAAAAAGGTTTATAGGTGTTCTCAGAGGTTTCTAAAGTCATTAAAGACAAAAGCCGGTGAGATCAGGATCAATTACAACAAACAATGTCTTGAGAAAAAACTGGAAGAATTTTAGTTAAAAATATGAGTCCCAAAATGTTATTTCTGATCAAGTTCAAGATAGAATGCGTGAAGGTATTTAGAAGAATTCTTGAAGGTGTCATCTTAAAATAATACTTTGAGGAATCCCTACAAACTTCCCAGTACAACCCTTTACTATATGCTACAATGACTGAAATAATTCATGTTGCAATCAAAAAAAAAAAAAAATATATATATAAAAATGATTAAAAACACAGAGCTTTGTCAGGATTCTATACATGAATTCTTGAAGGTGTCTTCCAAGAAATCCTTTGTGATTTTTTTCGTACAGATTTCATGAAAATTTTCAAATAAAGATAAAAAACGAGGAATATATTGAGAGATTGCTGAAGATAAGATGGAAAAAAATGAGCTACTCCTAGGAAAGATTGTTGAGAAAAATTGTTAGAATGCTTATTGGGGAAATTCCATGAAGAATCTAAAAATACATATATAGTGGAAACAAGAAGAATGGGCAGAATAAATTCCTGATGAATACGTAGAGTAATTTCTTATCGAATTCCTTATCGCTCTCTTCGAAGTATTACTGAAAAAGTTTCATGAGATATTTGGCAGATTCATCGCAAGATCCACTGCGGATTGGGCGCCGTGCATAAATTACTTAACGCTCTAGGGGGAGGGGGAGTAGGTTCAAGCATTACGGACCATACAAAAACTTTTTTTTTCATTCAAAAAGCGTTACGAAGGGGGAGCAGAGGTTCAAAAATTGGCAATTTTAGCGTTACGCAATAAATGGGAGCTGCCTTGTTGATAAAACCTTCGAATGATTTCTGGTAAGATTCTTGGCAGTTGTTGGAAGTTAGTTAGTTTTAGGTTAACTACAAGAATTACTCAAAAAGTTAATCATGAGACAATTTTCTATATTATAGGTACCATTTTTAAAACAAATCAAACAATATACCGTTTTGTCTCAAATTCCGAACAGACTCATATTCCGAACACTCGGTTTTTGTATGGCGATTTGGTTGAAATGTTTCGCTGAAATATGTCATCAAATAACCAGGAAATGGCAGTCAATTGCAATTTAAATTTAACGTCTACCAATCTATTTTATACCTCGGGAGTAGTGATGATTCTCTAGTTTGAGACCAGTAGAACGAAATTATTCATTTGAATATGATTTATTCGTGCTGTTCGGAATTTGAATCAAGGTGTTCGGAATATGAGACATAATGAACACAGTGTTCGGCATTTGAATCAAAATGTTGTTCCACACTTTTACGTAAAAACAATGCTAAACAAGTTTAAATAAACAATTTTATCGGCAAACCCAACAACTAACAGTTAGACTTTGTGAAGAAATTAAAATATTCAAAAATATCAGCTAATTTATGCCTATCAGTGGCATTTGAAGCGACGGTTGGCCTTAAGTGTTCGGAATATGAGTCAAAACGGTATTCACATTTGTGGCAAACTAGTTGTTTTTTTTCGCCGGTCAAGGCCCCTACATCAACTCTTTTGACCAGAATAAAACTAAATTTTTTATTCATAACAAATCTTTAGAAAAAGCTTCATATCTGAAACCTATTCATACTGTCCCAGTGTCAACCACATCCACCTATTTACCGTTTGACTTTGTGTATGCTCAAATTTCAATGCGTGCATGCATGTCAATTACCCAATGACCAAAAGCATAGCTGCTGCTTTTCTATTCAAACTGCAACATAGCTTCTGGTTTTACCAGTTTTGTTACCACTTGCGAGAATCATAATTTTCGCTTTTCTATTTGACCTCAAACTAGAAAGTAATATCATTCGAATATTCAGATTCCGCTCGTCTTTCCCATAAAGTAATTCCTCACCTCAAACTGTTCTCCATTGGTCTAAGCTGCAAAGCTACCAAGTGGCGACAAATGTATTGAGGTACAGACCCCGAGTTCAGAACCATAATAACCGGAACGAGCTTGAAGCGACCTATTGTGAAGCGTGGTCAGTCTGAGCCAGTGTCGAAGAAAGGAGGGCACTTCTCGCCGAATTAGTCATAGAGGTGTTGCATTAAACTATGTTGTTGATAGTTTTGCTATATCATCTGGTGGTTGGAAACATGACGGCAACTCTAGAAGCCAGCCAGCAAGTTATGACGGGCGGCAGTAAATTACCGTATCATACAGCGGGAGTGTTGGTTGTAGTTATGGAGAAAAGAAAAGTAACTTTAGCAGATTTTTTATTGAACTTTTCAGTTGTTAAACCAGGTTAAAGACTAAGAATTAAGCCTAAAGAGTAATAAAAGTAAGATTAAATTAATACTGAAAAGTGAAGACTAAGGACTGAAGGCTGCAGACTGAAGACTAAAAGACTTTTCGGCTGAAGACTGAAAAGACCGAAGACTGAGGACTGAACATTGAGGACTGAAAACTAAAAGACTTAAATTCTAAAGACTGAAGACTGAAGGCTGATGACTGGAGACTGAAGACTGAAGACTGAGATTGATGACTGAAGACTGAAGATCAAAGACTAAAGACTGAAAACTGACGACTGAAGACTGAACGACTGTAGACTGAAAGGCTGAAGACTGAATACTGAGGAATGCAGATTGAAGATTGAAGACTAAAAAACTTAATTCTGAAAAATGAAAACTGAAAACTAAAAACATTGAAAACTGAACACTGCACCAGTCTTCAGGATAATACAGTAGACTGAAGACTGAGGACTGATGACTGAAGACTGAAGACTAAAGACTGTAGACCAGGCCTGCCCGACCTTTTTGAACCGCGGGCCAAATCACAGAAACAATGTTGTGTCGCGAGCCACATTAAAAAAAGCACAATTATTCGCATGAACTCTGACAAAAGTAAAAAAATGAAGTTCATAAAATCTGACAAAAATCAGTGAATGAAGAGAATTTGATTTGAAGAGTTCGAAAAACAGATGCTAAGCATTCTGCCGGATATTGCGATAGTTTCTTCCAAAACTATATAATAATCTTGTGCAGAATATTTTGCAGAATCTATTTCAAAATTTTCGGATTCCATGCGAAGAATTCCCAGAATTTTATAAAAGTCATACTCCGAATTCTGTCAAAATCCGAACCGAAATGTGCTAAAATCCTGATCAAACTTTTACGAAAATCTTGGGCAGAATTCCAGGATTATATAAGAATCGTGCCTAGGATTCCTTCAGAGTTTCACTAAATAATTATATCGAAATGCAACCTTGAAATCTTTGAGAGTGCTAAAAAGTATTTCAAAAGTTAGCTGCTTAAAATTTTAATATAAATTAGCTTAAAGTTCTAGCAAAACGTTATATAGTGGTGTATTGTAATCTTGCCCAAAATTTTAGAAAATTATATAATGATTCCGTTGTAAATCTTGGCTAGTAGTGTATGAAATCCTGGGGAAATGTGTGAGAATCTTGTAAATGTTATCCGTGGAAGTAGTGTTGAGAATTCATAAAACAATCCGGTTCAAGATTGTGTAAAAATCTTGTCTTTTTGTTATCCTGGTAAGGAATCTGCGTGAATAACGCCTAGGTGTTGGTAAAATTTATTTTCTAGGATTCTATGAGAATGGTAGCCTATGATTCAGTGAAAATGTGTATGAAAACTTGGCATTTTGTCCATAAGTTTTGTTTAGGTTGCATTTTTGAATGCCTAAGGAAGTCATGGTAGAAACATTGTTAAAATACACAGATTTTGAGAATTAGAACTTGAATCATTCATAAATTTAAGTATCTAGAAAAAATTTAAAGGAAACAAAACAACCTATATAAAATATTAGGTTGAAACTAAAATGAAAATAGAATAGTTTATAACTTCAGGTTGGTAGGATAGTCAACGGGCCAAATATGAAAAGAACCTTCGTACCTTCCACGGGCCACACAAAATAGCGTCGCGGGCCGGACGTTGGGCAGCCCTGCTGTAGACTGAAGACAAAGACTGACGACTGAAAAGCTGATGACTTGAAAAACTATAGACTGAAGACTGAACACTAAAAGACTTCTAAAGACTGAAGATTGAAGACTGATATCTGTAAACTAAAAAAACTAACGACTGGAAACTGCAGACTGATGACTAAAGACTGAAGACTGCAGACTGATGACTGAAGATTGAAGACTGAAGACTGAATACTAAAGACTGAATGACTAAAGATTGAAAAACTGAAGAATGATGACTGGAGAATGATGACTGAAGACTGAAGACTGATGACTGATGACTGATGACTGATGACTGATGACTGATGACTGATGACTGATGACTGATGACTGATGACTGATGAATGATAACTGATGACTTATGACTGATGACTGATGACTGAAGACTAAAGGCTGTAAACTGTAGACTGAAGATTGAAGACTGAAGACTGAAGACTAAAGACTGAATGACTAAAGATTGAAAAGAATGTAGACTGAAGAATGATGATTGAAGACTGAAGACTGAGGACTGAAGTCTGAAAGGTTGATGACTAAAAAGACAGTAGACTAAAAAGACTGTAGACTGAATATTGAAGACTGATATCTGAAAAATAAAAACTGAAAACTGACGACTGAAAACTGAAGACTGATGACTGAAGACTGAAAACTGAAAACTGAAAACTGAAAACTGAAAACTGGAAAATGAAGACTGTTGACTGAAGACTGCAGACTGAAGACTAAAGACTGAAATCTGAAAACTAAAAATTGAAACCTGAAGACTGAAAACTGAAGACTGGAAACTGAAGACTGGAGACTGATAACTTAAGACTGCAGACTGCAGACTGAAGACTGTAGACTGTAGACTGAAGACTGAAGACTGATGGAACTGGAGAATGAAGACTGATCACTAACGAAAGAAATGCATCGAATACAACTCTTTGTCTATCCCATAAATTTGAACAATTTTTTACATTCAACGTTCGAGCTTGTTGGGCCCTTTTAAGAATTAATGGAATTCACTCAAGCTTTGGCAATGGGTTGTGGGGTACAAGTTCCTAAAATTATTCTGTTACCCTTTGAATAATTTGTCCGATACGCGCATGTCGACTAGCATTGCAGTTACTGTCATCCGATTGTCACTGAAGAAAGCTACAAGTGGTAGTCGAAGTGCACATCTCTTTTTTTTTCCCTGGCGTTATCAAACATAATTCATTTTCTAATTTAGATTCACTTTACATAGTTTTAAACAGAAACTTGGAGATTTTGTGATTCATTTGAAAATTTGAAGAACACGGTAGATGTTTTAAGACTGTGTGAAACTAATGAGGATCGAAAAGATCTTATGGTGCTTTTTGAATCCCATAAAGGGTTATAACAGGGTTTCCCTACCGGTGGTCCGCGGACCCCCAGAGGGTCGTGATGACTTCTCAGGAGGTCCGCGAAGTAATTGTTAATAAATTTCGTTTTTGATTGATGGATGAATGTGAGAATTTAAATATTTAAAATATAAAAAAAATTATATTTCCGAAATACTTCAGGCTTGGCTTTTGGCAGATTTCGTTAGTTTGTTGTAAATATCTTAGAAAAAATAACTTTGGAGAATTAATTCTCAAACAATCAATGGCATTTTTATGAGATTTTCTACAGATATCCGACAAGATTTTTTAAGAGCTCATTGCGAAATCTTCGTCTCCGTTAGTGGGCTCCTTAGAAGCTCATTAAGAAATATTCTTAAAATATTGAAACAGCTTGCAGCGGAAAGCTTGGTGTATTCTTTACCTATCTAAGAAAAATTTCTTTACGGATTCTGGTGGAACTTTGAAGAGTACACACATGTTTTTTTTATATTATTTTTTTTTTCGTTTGGTTCTTGAAGAAATCTTCATTGAACTCCTGGGAAATTTATAACGATTGATTTTTTTTTTTGAGAAATTTTTTCACATATTTTTTAGTTGGATTTTAGCAACATCATTTTTTCTAATTTTCTCAAGGGGCAGCATCTGTCATTGATTTTATAATTTTCGAAGGCAGATTTTCATTTAAAATTAAGTAACTTTACATGAAAATTCGTTCACTAGGTATATTATATTCTCCAACTGAAAAACAGTGAACATATTTTCATGTGAACTTTCTTAATTTTGAACGAAAAAAGTTCTTTTAAAATTTCGATGATGATGATGATTACGATGATGGATTCTTGAACGTGAACGGACTTTTGGGAAGATTTTTGATAGACTCCTGTAGAGATTCTTAGTGGAATTAGTGAATACCAGATAATCATGGAAGAATTCTTGCATTATGATGAATTACAGACGAAACATTTGGGTGTGTCTCTACCAAGGATATCTATTATTTTATAATTTATTTTTTTTAGAGTTTCCATAATTTTTCGTTTTGATATCATCCGTTTTTAGGGGTCCGCGGAAGGTTTGTTAATCTTTTAAGGGGTCGCAGCTTCAAAAAAGTTGGGAACCAATGGGTTATAAGAAGCAAGGATCCACCAACCATTGATGCTTCATTGCTAGACTAACTTAGCTTAGCTTAGCTTAGCTTAGCTTAGACTGACTACACATATCAATGGTTGCTATTCCGTGATTGACCGAAGTCAGTGAAAATGCACAAAGAATCAACTAGAAGTTCGGCTGGGATTGGCCATAATCTTCTTCAGTGTGCATAATTCAGTGCCTCTATTTATACAGGGTCAATAACGGCGCCGGCGACGTCCTTGCAGTCAGGTGGGATTTGAGGAAGGAATGTTAGTGTGTAACCTTTGCTATTTGGAGACCGTGTTTGCCTCTGCATCTCCACAAAGGTTACTGGGAGGGATGTTTGTTAATGGGGAGGATCATTGGGTCACAGGATTCACTTTGATAAGCGATTAGACCATGATAAAAATTTTGACGCGAGCAAATGATTAAACACTACTACCTGCTTCGCGATCCGCGCCACTAATTAATCATGCCACGCGAGCGACGCGCGACATGATTGATTCTGTTCACATCACCCGCCCCCGCAGGAGCAAGTGACGCGAGCAAAGGATCAAACACTACTCTGATGCTTCATTGCTAGACTAACATGTGAAAAGTCATAGATAACCCTTGAAACACGGATGTACTAAGATAAAGTGACCAGACGTCCCGGATTATGCAGAACAGTCCCGGATTTGAGCAACCTGTCCCGCATCACCAAGCGTCCCGAAAAACGTCCCGGATTGTAGAAATAGCCAAAAATCATGAAAATTGTACTTTAAATATAAACAAGGAAATGCAATTTATTTTTATATGCAAATTGAAAATTTAAATTCACATACTAGTCGGTTTTCTTCATGAACCAACAAGCTTCTAATCAAGATTCATACAGGATCCATACAGATTGCTGTAACTATTTGATTTATGATCGGAATTTATGAAATCTACAGATTTAGTTATAGTCAAAGTCCTAACACAATTCTGGTGAAAATCAGAATTTTCACAGTAGGTGTTCATGGGTAGACATTTTCACAATATTTTTGCCAAAGTTGATCAAAATACTAACAGGATACGGAACAACATTTATCATATTTTCAGCTCATGATTCAATTCAAGATTTTCTCTTGGCACTGTTGAAAACTTTCTCTTGATTCTGTTCAGAAGCTTCCAATAATTTGTGATTGTTCTGTTTTCAAGATATTTGTTTCAATTCCTGCAAAGATTTTGCCCATAATCAATTCTAGATTCTGAGGATTTTGTTTAGCATACTAACTCACCGGATCTAAATATGGAGCATTCTAGATTTAGATTCTTTCTTTTAGAATATTCAGTACAGAATCCTCAAAGGATCCAGTTCGATCCAGTTTTGCCTCAATGTCTTTGAAACTGGTTTCAAAAACTGGAGTAATGTTCAATGTTATTTACACTTATTTTCAAAAGTTTATAATTGGTGTCCCGCATTGAAGTCCAAAATATCTGGTCACTTTATACTAAGACCAAGAGTCTGAGCTTCCAGGAATCCATCACATTTAAAAAAAATTCAGCCAACTCCAACAATTTGAATTGATGCATGATTCTATTTAGGGATCATGCACAAATTACGTCACGCTCCAAGGGGGGGGGGAGGTGGTCGAACCAAGCGTGACAAGCCTTACAAAATTTTCGGAGGACTCATACAAAAAGTGTGACAAAGAGGGGGGGGGGAGGGTTCGAAAAAGTTGAAATTTAGCGTGACATAATTTGTGTACCATCCCTTAGTATTGTATCTTATCATGTCGCTCTCATTTCGTAATGTTGAAAAATACGTGTAATTTGCGTGAGATCGTAGCTGTGAACGCGCAGCTATTCAGTAAGTTCAAGCTGAAGGTCATGGGTTCAAATCTCGCCGGTCTCTTCTAGAAAAGGAAATTTTCTCGACTTCCCAGGGCAAAAAGTAACTCTTTGCTTGTGCATTCCAAAAAGGTATAAGTTGAGAAGTAGGCCTTGTCCCTGTTGGGATGTAAAGCCAAAAATAATAAGAAGAAGAAGTGTACCTCGACTACCACTTGCATCCTACTTCAGTGTCAGTTTCTTGCATCCAAATCTTTCGATTCTCATGAGTAGTTTCACACAGTCTTGGAACATTTATTGTGTTCTTTCAATTTTCAAATGGATCGTAAAATCTTTAAGAAATTCTTAAACACACAACTCATATCAACTATTTTCGGTACAAGAAGTTCCATTGGCTTGTATGGCAAACATTGGAAACCTCTGACCCAACTCGAACCTCCTACCTATCCCACATTTATTCTCGACTCGACTCATTCAGAAGAAGACTTCCGTCCCCTTCTCTGCATATTCAACATTTACCCAGCTGTGCTCCAGATTTCCTGCAACAAGACTTCTTATTTGTTAAGATGTTTCAATTTTCACTTTCGTTGACGTCGCACCGGGGATTTTCTTAGAGGCTTTCAGTCTTAAGTTCTGATTGGCGTTGAGCTTGAAGTGAGGGTTTAAATGTGATGTCATACCGGTTGTTGATTTATAATAGTTTAAATATTGTATACTAAGTTTAGCTGAAGTTATCGAACCTAAACTGCCGTGAATCGCAAATCAATCCCATCTGTTCCAATCTCCTAATTTTGTTTGAATATTTGTATGGGGAATGAAATTGAAAACTTCTCAGTCATTTTCTCAATGCCTGCTTTTTACAGATGGGACTGACATGCGATTCACGGCAGTAAATCAATCGTTAAAATTTAGACATCTGGAAGTTCAAAAATCCCTAATAGGGGTACCCTAACCCTGTCAACCCCAAGCAATTTCTCAATGCAGCACCACTGCACGGTCACCTCTGTTGTTGTTCCACTTGCTGAAAAATCAACAAACGACTGGTTCAGAGTACTGCTACGGCGCTGGGCGATACCTACTGATAGCGCGAGCGACATCAGTCGGCCATGCAGAGCACATCCCGACCAGAGGAAAACAGCAAGTTAATAACAATCACATGCTTGAATGAGTTACAATACCTCGACCCATTTTTGATATGCTATCATATGGATAAGCTGATGAAGACCATATTATGCTACAATAAGAGAATGGGCTGTTGACAATATACTCTTTTCGATTTTTACGATATACAGTCAACTCTCCATCACACGATATTGAAGGGACCATCGAGTTATGGAGGTATCGACTTATAGTACACAAAACCAGTGCAAATGCGATCCAACGGACCATCGAATTAGCCACGAAAAAAACAACTTCTACTATGGTTCTCTAGCTCAATATCGAGAAGCAGAATATCGAGGGAGGGGTTGACTGTAATATAATCAAGAGTGAAGATCCTTTGAAAACTTACACAGCATGTTTTGTTATTGCTGGTATTAAATTTAAACAGTACAGTATTCGATTGTCATCATTTTCTGCTCGGGCTAGTAGAATGGTATAGTTCTGTGCCGATCTCCCAGCGCAGCGCCATCCATTCCGAGTCGCGTTCTCTCGCAGTGAAGGCAGGCCGCGGCGTTTTCTGTGGACATTCCGAACGATTCGACTGCAGCCAGAACGCGATTTAGATTTTTCCTGCTTAATAGCGCGCAGAGAGCTTGTTACAATTATTACCGAGTTGATACGTGCCGTCCCGTAGGATCTGCGCTGAACACGTTGCGCGACTTGGTGGTGCAAATTCGGTTCGACCTTTCGTGACTCAGAGCGTGTCGTGATTTGAAAAAGGCCTATCTCCCTGTATGGTGGAATAACCGATCGGTGTAATTCGATTCGAGTCTTTTTTGATGAGCAAAACAGTTTTTTTCATGTAGCTGGAAAAAGTGCTTAAAGTGTGTGGATTAAGCACTCTCCATATGTGGTGACGAGGTGGGCCAAATTTCGGCGGCGTGGTGCCACGTATTCGAGCTGTAATCGTTCGGTGGATGTGAATGAAACGCAGTCAGTCGGTGTAATCGCATGTGTGGCTCACGTCAAGGGATTTAGGTGGAGTTTTAGTGATAGGGAAGTTGTTCGGGAAGGCGATTCGAATTACGATCCAGTGATAGTGATTAGTGGTTGAAGCCCAATTTGGATCGATACGTGTGCGGTGATAAGGAAGCATAACAATATTAGATTATTTCGGAAGAGAAGCTAAGTGATCCAAGATAGTGGTGCGCTTCTTGTCTGGTGTAAGTGTATCCTGGACTGAAAGAAGATTAGGAAGCATATTTCGTGTGTTAGATTGTAACTTTAGGGGAAAGCTGTATTGTTCTTTATCTTGCTGATTGATTGTTACAAAAAGGTTAGTGAAGTTCGTTATTTTTCGACGTGAGATACACATGAGTTATGTGAGTTCATTATATAGACTCAACTTTGCCATTTGTCATAAAACCAATTAGTTCAAGGAACTTCTCAAGAAGATCTTTATATTTATCTAAAATTTCGCCAAAGGTATCTTGAAGGTATTCTTCAGTTCAGTTATAATAACCCACGCTGTGCCAGAAGCCGGCAAAAAAAAATGTCCAAAAATTTGGCACCTACCGTTTGAGAGATATAGCATTCAAGCATCTTCTCCGATGTTCTCAGTGAAATTCCTTGTTTGGTTTTAGTTCTGTTTGACTGTAGAAGGGAAATGAATTTTCTGGAGAAGTTGTTTATAATGGTTTATAGGTGTTCTCAGAGGTTTCTAAAGTCATTAAAGACAAAAGCCGGTGAGATCAGGATCAATTACAACAAACAATGTCTTGAGAAAAAATTGGAAGAATTTTAGTTAAAAATATGAATCTCAAAATGTTATTTCTGATCAAGTTCAAGATAGAATGCGTGAAGGTATTTAGAAGAATTCTTGAAGGTGTCATCTTAAAATAATACTTTGAGGAATCCCTACAAACTTCCCAGTACAACACCTTACTAAAGACTGCAATAACTGAAATAATTCATGTTGCAATTAAAAAAAAATATATAAAAATGATTAAATCTGTGTTTTTGTCAGGATTTCTATGATTTTCTGATGCTTTGTCAGGATTCTATGCATGAATTCTTAAAGGTGTCTTCCAAGAAATCCTTTGTGATTTTTTTCGTACAGATTTCATGAAAAATAAAGATAAAGAACGAGGAATATATTGAGAGATTGCTGAAGATAAGATGAGCTACTCCTAGGAAAGATTTTTGAGAAGTATTGTTGGAATGCTTATTGGGGAAATTCCATGAAGAATCTAAAAATACATATATAGTGGAAACAAGAAGAATGGGCAGAATAAATTCCTGATGAATACGTAGAGTAATTCCTTATCGAATTCCTTATCGCTCTCTTCGAAGTATTACTGAAAAAGTTTCATGAGATATTTGGCAGATTCATCGCAAGATCCACTGCGGATTGGGCGCCGAGCATAAATTACTTAACGCTCTAGGGGGAGGGGGAGTAGGTTCAAGCATTACGGCCCATACAAAAATTTATTTATTTTTTTTCATTCAAAAAGCGTTACGAAGGGGGAGCAGAGGTTCAAAAATTGGCAATTTTAGCGTTACGCAATAAATGGAAGCTGCCTTGTTGGTAAAACCTTCGAATGATTTCTGGTAAGATTCTTGGCAGTTGTTGGAAGTTAATTAGTTTTAGGATAACTACAAGAATTACTCAAAAAGTTAATCATGAGACAATTTTCTATATTATAGGTACCATTTTTAAAAAAATCAAACAATATATTCACATTTGTGGCAAACTAGTTGTTTTTTTTTCGCCGGTTAAGGCCCCTACATCAACTCTTTTAACCAGAATAAAACTATTTTTTTATTCATAACAAATCTTCAGAAAAAGCTTCATATCTGAAACCTATTCATACTGTCCCAGTATCAACCACATCCACCTATTTACCGTTTGACGTTGTGTATGCTCAAATTTCAATGCGTGCATGCATGTCAATTACCCAATGACCAAAAGCATAGCTGCTGCTTTTCTATTCGAACTGCAACATAGCTTCTGGTTTTACCAGTTTTGTTACCACTTGCGAGAATCATAATTTTCGCTTTTCTATTTGACCTCAAACTAGAAAGTAGAATCATTCGAATATTCAGATTCCGCTCGTCTTTCCCAAAAAGTAATTCCTCACCTCAAACTGTTCTCTATTGGTCTAAGCTGCAAAGCTACCAAGTGGCGACAAATGTATTGTGGTACAGACCCCGAGTTCAGAACCATAATAACCGGAACGAGCTTGAAGCGTACCTATAGTGAAGCGTGGTCAGTCTGAGCCAGTGTCGAAGAATATGAAAATATTCTAACGAGGGAATCGAAAGTTATCGAGATTTGAAGATTTTGAGCTATTTTGAAAGGGATATTCATATGCTTCAAAATATTCCCCAAAAGTGCATCATTATTGATTTGCAAACCAGCCGAGTAACCATCAGCTTTGCATTAAACATTCAAAGCATGTGATATCCAAGCATCTTCTCTGTAAATTTGAAATAATTTCTTCGAGAAAAGTTTCAGTGATTTGTATACTTCCCATTATTTCTTAGAAGTTCAAATTAGAGCTTATTATGTAATATTAACGTACAAAATTTACGAATGAAAATGTTCATAGGATTGACGCTGGACATTGAAAAGCTATAGTAGTCAAGAATCTTTGCAGTTAGTTTGAGAAAACTTTATTAAAAGACAATATAACTAGGATACTTTGATGTTTTGCACCTATCTTTGAGATTTGTTTTTCAATCGTCTATTTGAACACTTTCACAATACGCATTTTATCATTTGTTTTGAACTTGTATCTTTCATTGAAGAAAGGCAATGCTTCGTTACATCTGAAGCAAACATGTTCGTTTTTTGAAAATCTTGTTTCATTTTCGGCGTTTTGCTGGGCAGTTTCGTCATGGCCCAAATGAGCGTATTGGTAAAGAATTTTTCAAAAACTTTCTGAATCATTAACAATGAAGTTTTTCAAAGGTCAAATCTAGACGATCACGGAATTTCTGGTGGAACACTTGGTGAGGTGGTCAATACAGTGGGAGCAAGACGGGAATTTGAATCCATCAGGAAAAATACAGGAAAACCCGGAAATTGCGATGGCTTTCTCCACAGGCAGGGCTCATCAATATATGAATAAAAAAATGAGAAAAATTCAGAGTCGCCTATTTTCCCGGAAAACTCAGTTAAATTTTTTTTGTTTTCCCCTGACACTACTTACTTTGAAGAATCATAACTCAAGAACTGTTTTCCACAAAATTTTCCACCGTTGAGAAAATTCGTAAAGAAAAGCCGGAAAAACTATGTTCTAATTAGTGGAAAACTTTCAAAAATATTTTTTTGAGAACGTAATTTCATAAGCTTTAATCGCTGAAATTTTTGAAATGGTATTTTTTTTCGTTTTTGAGTTATGGCCAATTTTGTAAAAAATGTGCAAATGTGCCATTTTGAGCCTTTTCTTTGAAAAATCAGGGCCCAGATAGCCGTAGCGGTAAACGCGCAGCTATTCAGCAAGACCAAGCTGAGCGTCGTGGGTTCGAATCCCACCGGTCGAGGATCTTTTCGGGTTGGAAATTTTCTCGACTTCACAGGGCATAGAGTATCTTCGTACCTGCCACACGATATACGCATGCAAAAATGGTCATTGGCACAGTAAGCTCTCAGTTAATAACTGTGGAAGTGCTCATAAGAATACTAAGCTGAGAAGCAGGCTCTGTCCCAGTAGGGACGTAATGCCAGAAAGAAGAAGAAGAAAGAAGCATCGTAGAAACAAAGTTTTTTTTTATGAAAATGAAAGCAAATTTTCTAAGGAATAGAAAAAAATGTTAACTGGAAAAACTTTTCCACAAAATTTTCCACCGTTGAGAAAACTCGTAAAGAAAAGCCGGAAAAACTATGTTCCAATTAGTGGAAAACTTTCAAAAATATATTTTTGAGAAGGTAATTCAACTTAACGTTTTTTTTTATTCCTGAGAAAATTTGCTTTCATTTTCATAAAAAAAAACTTTGTTTCTACGATGCTACTTTCTTGAGTTATGATTTTTCAAAGAAAAGGCTCAAAATGGCACATATGCACATAGTTTACAAAATTGGCCATAACTCAAAAACGAAAAAAAAAAATACCATTTCAAAAATTTCAGCGATTAAAGCTTATAAAATTATCTTCTCAAAAATATTTTTTTGAAAATTTTCTACGAGTTGGAGCATAGTTTTTCCGGCTTTTCTTTACGAATTTTCTCAACGGTGGAAAATTTTGTGGAAAACTTTTTCCAGTTAATATTTTTTTTTATTCTTGAGCAATGCTTTCATTTTCATAAAAAAAACTTTGTTTCTACGATGCTTCGTTCTTGTGTTATGATTTTTCAAAGTAAATAGTGTCAGAGGAAACCAAAAAATTTCCAACTGAGTTTTCCGGGAAAATAAGCGACTCTGAATTTTTCTCAATTTTTTTTTATTTATATATTGATGAGCTCTGCCTGTGGAAAAAGTTTCATGAAAATCTGAGACCCTTCGGCCCACTTTGTACGGAAATAAAAAAAAATCCCCTCTTCTAAGAGAGTCCTTGCGTAAGCAAACATTACTACCGGCCAATTATTTTATCATTATCAATTGAAAGAAAAGCCCATTTCTTAAACAAATTATCATTGATATATAGCTCTGCAGTATAAGTTGAAGAAATAATCATTGCTGATAGTACATAAATTGAAAGAATACCCTTTTCATGTAAGAAAGAAAAATCTAGGATGACTTTGTTTTTGTCTATAGTGATGAAACCAGTCAAACTCGAATGAATAGCCTATGTTTAAAAAAGGAAAAAAATCTGATTACATCAGAAGTACATCAACTTCAACACAAAGTGGATAACCCAAAAACCAATCAGTCATCAGCTAAGAGTCTCTAAATCATGTGCGAAATTCAAGGATTTTTCTCAAATTACAAATCGGTTTAATCTTTCTCTTGAAGCTTTATACAGTGACAAACATGACGTCCGGTAGCATCATAAAAAACTACAAACTCAAAAGCTGATGAGTCATTGGGCCGCATTTATAAATTCTACGCATCTTATTAATTTTTCGTTCGTAATTCGGCCAAACGGCATTCTGCCAAACTACCCTTTCGGCCAAATGATATTCGGCCAAATGGCCGGACACCGACGTACTTAAGAGTTCCATTCGATATTTTATGTACCATTAAATCATTCTTCAACATACCTTTCGTTCTAAGCAGTATTTTCTTTCATTTATCAGTACGTTCCCACTGAAAGTCTACCTCTCAATTTAGTGTTCTACGGGCACTAAGAGGCTCTAAGCCGTTCATAATATTTTAAAACTTAAGCGCTTATCTTTGGTGACATAAGCGCATTAAGGAGTCGAATTAAATTCATGTCTCTTGACAATTATGGGAAAATTACCTAGCACTAATTTTAAACCAATCCATACGATTTTGGCCTACTGTCAAACGGGGCTTCTTTTGACATTATTTGCATTCTTCAACTTTGAGGATTTGTATCTTTCAAAATTATGGATAGATTTCGATAACTCTTGCATATATCTAAGTTGTATATGTGCATAGCAAACGTGCAAAATATGAAAAAAATCCATGAAGAAATAAAAAAAATGCTTGAATAGCGAAAAAAATGCGCCCTTGAAAACAAAAAAGAGGCTACTTTCGACCAGGGAGTGAAATTATCGGCCACGTCGAAAATCAGAAGCCTACCGCTCAAGTCGATTTTCCGAAGGAAAGAAACGTGTGTACTGTGAGAATATGCTCTCATGAGATCTGTATCAGCGAATTTATATTATCAACAGCAGCGAGAAGTTGGCTTCCTTCTTTTCTACCCTTGTTTCATCGTTTTAAGTTTCCTTCGCTTCCGCATGTAGCTTTTATACACCAAATATCTCTCCCCCTTCGTCCAGCTGGCGTGGTTGACTGGTTATGGTGCGCGCGCGTTTCTGAAAACGTTTTTGTTCATGGATATGGGTTTGAATCCCATCGGTGGCAAACATTTTTGTTATGTACCTTGTGATAATTATCGCGATAAGTTTAGAGCCGATAAAGATGGATCAGTGCATATGATCGGATCGATCTTTCGTCATTACAATGATCAACAATTATAGCAGTTCACGTTTTCTCTTTAGGGCTCTCTTTCTCTGCTGTTATTTGTCAAGTTTGATACATTTTGCGAAACATTGCCGATCATGGATCGATAGAGATGCGATTTTTTTCTCACTTACTTTGATCGTGCTTCAAAATCCAATGATATCGAAATCTGCAATGCATGCTTATATCGTTTGCAGAACACATGTGAGACATGGATCTTTGATAGTATCTTCTATGATAATAGAGATAACTGTTTCGAAAAGTTGGAAAAAATCTTAATTTTTCTCAACTTGTTAATATAAGTTATGAACAATCAATAAATGTTGATTTGAAATCTTACATTCCGACCAATGCACTATGGCCCAGGGACGCAATCTGGCGGGACAAAATTGATAATTTGGCAACGACGCATTTCCGGTATTTGGTGTCTTCAGCAAAGTTTTTGTAACAAAGATGATCATCTACTGACATAAACGGATAGTTCGTAAATCGTCCGCTTAGGTGGCGTGCAATCTATTTTTTTACTGTGACGTTCTAGAGACTTGACATGTTTTGATAAAATTAACAACTCTCTCGAAGACGTCAAAATTCCACACTGTATACGAGTTATTGACAAAATAAGACCAAATTAGTAAGAAACCGCTTTTTTGTAGGTTGACATAATAATTTCATGAACTAATAAAATATATTTTCCTCTATTTTTAAATAACACTTAAATATTTGCCACGAAAATATTAATCGCGTAATAAAAATAAAATAGAAAAATGAAAAAAAACTCACAAACACCATAAAACACCTCTCTGAAATTTTGATATCCGTTCCATCTAATATTGTTCTGTTTTGCCTGAAAAATTTCGCTTGCGATTTTTTGCGCTTTTTAAGATACCTACCAAGGTTAAAAAATGCTCTATTTTTCAAGTTTTTTCATTATTTCTTAATTTTTCTGCCTGGTATTATGAATACTTTTTAACCACAGTTTGTGTTTGTTATATTGTTATTAGCAAAATATTATACATGACATAGTTCTTAAGAAAAATGTCAAAATTTGTGAAAAAAAACATGTTTTTCACTCATTTTTCTTATTTTGCCAGTAACTATAAAACAATAGGCTATGACGTCTTCGAGAGAGGACTTTTGAACTAACATCTTTTAATCGTAACATTTATGTTTTAATATTTATTTGATTACGCATATACAAAATAACACGTTTCGTTTGAAAATATTGTAGCCATTTGTGCACATCATTAGAAAATTTTGAACATTTATATGAGAAGACAAACTCCAAACTTTGAGCGCTAGTTTTTCTTTATATGACAGTTATGCATTTATGGGCAGCTTAACAGCTCGAAAAGAGGAAATTACTCTGTAACTGTATTAATTATATTTTCCATGAAATCGATTCCCACGTTAAGGGGCCGCTAAACTTAAATGGCTTAAGTGCCTTAAGGTATAACGGAGCCGAATCAAATTCATATGTTTTTACAAAATCGTATTTACTTCCCATCATACTATGTGATTTTTTGGGAAACCGTAAAACTCACGGTTTGACCGACCGTAAACTATGTCACTGTTCTAGGGGTGAGAATTGGGTTTGGAGAAAAGTTGCGATTCATAATTTTCCATAAATTTTCAAAGTCTTCATACAAAAAGTGTGACATAGGGAGGAAGGGTTGAAAACGGCCAAATTTGGCGTAACGTGTTTATGGACGATTCCTGAAACGTAATACACGGATGAAAAAATACTTAAATCTTGAGTTTACTACACCTAAAATTAAGTATACCGATAATTCTTTCAACCCAAAATCTCTCGGTATTCGCTTTATTATTTTCGAATGTTGCCAAAAATAGAGAGAGCGGCATATATCCAATGGGAGTACTTTGGCCCGATAAGCCTAATTTGGGTAAATGGCTTTTTTTCTTAAGCTTGGGTTTAAATAACTCAATTTTGCTTTAAACTAAGTATACGTGAAACATCTGGGGCCCAGATAGCCGTAGCGGTAAACGCGCAGCTATTCAGCAAGATTAAGCTGAGGGTCGTGGGTTCGAATCCCACCAGTCGAGGATGTTTTCGGGTTGGAAACTTTCTCGACACCCAGGGCATAGAGTATCATCGTACCTGCCACACGATATACAAATGCAAAAATGGTCAATAGGCAAAGAAAGCTCTCAGTTAATAACTGTGGAAGTGCTCATGAGAACACTAAGCTGAGAAGCAGGCTTTGTCCCAGTTGGGACGTAACGCCAGAAAGAAGAAGAAGAACGTGAAACATCTCAAAATTGAGTTAAATCGCGTCTCCGTGTACCAAACAAAATACAAAAAATACTTGGCTACGTCATATCGGATCTACGCCATCCAGCGACATCACCAAACCGTTTATTTACTTGCTCCATGAGAGTACTGTTGATCGCGAAATGACTGAGCGTAATAATGGTTTAATGACGCTTATCAGAAACATTTTATACTGTCTGTGCGGGATGAGTTCAATACATGTATGTGTATTGACAAGAATGACTTCGCAATTTCTAAACGTATGAATTGATTTTTTTTTCACCAAACCATCAACATTGCCGAACAATTGAACATTCATTAGTATTGAATCTAAATCCTTGTTTTCTTTTTGTTTTCAGCTCAATCGATGACGAAATCGATGGCACGTGTATAGTGCGTGCGCGTGGTTTACCCTGGCAGAGCAGCGATCAGGACATCGCTCGGTTCTTCCGGGGACTGAATGTGGCCAAGTAAGTAGAGTAGTCCATCTCTAGCGCCTATGTATATAGATAGTCCCAATACGTTTCCATTTATACTAAAAGACTCGAGACATCACCACACAAGTGCACATTTGTCGGAAAATGCAAACACGCTCGTCTTTGCGCCGCTGATAATTGAGCGACCTTTTCACATTGGTTCGGATTAGCATGGGTGTAGCTTGGATTTTCATCAGGGAGTCGATTGACCTTATAGGTTTATTCATGAAATTCGCGCAAAAATGAATCTTGCTCATATAACCGGCTTATTGGTTATTCGTCCAAAATGTCCAATTACGGTTGATATAATGCCTATAAGCTGCTGAACAGCACTATCTTCTTCTTCTTGGCATTAACGTCCCCACTGAGACAGAACCGGCTACTCAAGCCCTCAGTACACTGTTTGTCAAGTGTGCAAATTTTTCCGCACGCATAAACCAACATGCAAACATCGGTCTCAACAATGACAAAACATCTGAAGTGTCAAGTGGATATTCAAGTGTTAGTTTATGCGTGTGGAAAAATTTGTACACTTGGCAAAGAGTGTACTGAGGGCTTCAGCGTAGTGTTCTAAGACCACTTCCACAGTTATTACCTGAGAGCTTTCTTTGCTTAAGTTGTCATTTTAGCATTCGTATATCGTGTGGCAGGTACGATGATACTATATGCCCAGGGAAGTCAAGGAAATTTCAATTACGAAAAGATCCTGGATCGACCGGGAATCGAATCCAGATACCTTTGGCATGGGTTTGCTTTGTAGCCGCGGACTCTAACCACTCGGCCAAAGAAGGCTCCAGCACTGTATGAGCTTTGTATAAGGGATTGAGCCCGATATACGAGGTACCTGGGTATACTCAGCCACAGCACTATTTGTAAATGAAACTTAGAACGTTTTTCACATTGTGCAGTTCAAATTTCGCCTTGGATCAATTTGTAAAGCTGAGTGATGGCTTGAGCAATTCCAGGCCAAAAAAAAGATTCAACTGGTTGCAGTCCCATTCACTGAAAACTTTGCCCTGGCCACCCGAGTAGGAACAAATAACTCGCAATAATCTAATCATACCATATTTTGGTATCATACCATAATTAGATATTGTTCAGTAGGCAATAACTCAATTTGGTACTATATTGAAAAAATATTTTAAACAATAAAAAATACTGCATTGCAGAACCACCTAATGCAAATTCCCATACATCACGACGACATCAGCCAATTGCTCTAAAAAACCGAACTAATTGATGTGACCTAAACTGATCATAGGACGTTACATTTCCAATACCGGTCAACGGAACCAACACGCTTCTGCTAGCTGTTGCGCTTGCTTACCCGGCATAAATATCAAGTACGCGATCGATTCTGGGTTGTTTTCGAAACAAATCGCACCACACTACCACAACGTCCACCACGATGCGATGTTCCAAGTCGCAAATCAAACCCCGTGCACTAATCTCTCTCATAATGAGTTCAACGAGTGCGGCCAGAACGGAGAGAACTCGTCCGGTAGAACACCTCTCTACCTACTAACATTTTTTTTCACTCGTATACCTACGAGGTTTTGTGCTTGCCACGGTTTTTTTTTCGCAAAATTTGCAAATTCAGTTTAGTGAACTGACCGCTTTGCCGCCTGGCCGTCCATCGCTCGGAGGTCATTAAGGTTCAATCAACGTAAGTTCGCGCTTACCACACTCTGCTGACTGCTTACTGCGGCACTGAGTCGAGGAGTGCGTACACAGTTCATAGGGCCGCGGAGTGCGATTTAGAAAATGAGCGAAAGTGTCTGTAGTGAAGCTGAAGTTTCCGCTGATTCTGTGATACAAGAAGGTTGTTTAACGGATCCGACGGTCAGCAGTAGTAGCAAAGGTTTGAGGTCGGCCAATGAGTCGTGGTCCGAGACTGTGACTAATGGAGGACTTGCAACAGAAGTGGCGCATGATTTCACTAGGTATAATGAGGTTGAACTTTCTTTCCTGCTCCATCAGTGTTGTTCTGACCGTTGTGTTTATAGTTTTGATGATCTATTGTGAAAGGGTGAGGAGAATCCCTAGCCAAGACGTGGGCCCTTTCCAGTGTTTTGAATCCTATTGAGATTGACAGCGATGATAGCGGTTTGCCGGTGATGGATGGTAATTGCGCACCATAGTTAAGCTTTGTTACAATGCTGGCGCCAAGCTTTGTTGGTCAGCAGAAGGATGGATGATCATATTTTTGTTCAGTAGTTATTAAACATGTTCTCCTCATTTTCAGCATTACATCTTAGCTGCGATATAGCATGCTATTTTGCTTAGTGTTTAAGGGCACTTCCATAGTTATGAACTGATGGGTTTCTTTTCCAAAGATGCTATTCTTGCATTCGTATATCATAGAGAAGGCATGATTATGCTTTATGTCCAAGGAAATAGAGAAAATTTCCAGTCTAACACAAGGTTAATACCAGGCTTTTGCCGAAAGCCATGCTGAAGGTGTCTAGGTTCAATTTCAGGTCGATCCAGAATCTTTACGCAATAGACATTTTCTCGGACATCCTAGGGCATAGCGTGTAATCGTACTTGTTATACAATTTACGAATGTAGCAATGGCAACTTCGGCAAAGAAAGCTCTCAGTTAGTAACTGGGGAAGTGCTTATGCAATACTATGCTGTGAAGCATGCGCTGTCCCAATGGGGACGTAATGTCAAAGAAGAAGAAGAAGAACTAAGCTTGAAAACGTCTTTAGTGATCCATCGATCCAATTTATAAGCAATATCATTCTGTTGAAGAACTTTGCCGAAGACTTATTGAGATCTTTGGATATGAAAGTCTTCAAAATTCTATATACACTACAACAGTGTAAGCACCAACTTTGCGCAGCAACTAATTTTTTTTTTTAAGGAAGTGAACATCATATTGCAATTTATACATTTTCCATATTTGGCTACGAACAAAAATTACTCCTTGAAGCTCAACTAAAATTTAGAACAGTCGCTATTTTCACTAAATTTCCAAACAAAAAAATGCGGACGGCTAGGCCCTATACACGCATAGTTTGTTGCGTATACGGCATCGCCACCTAACTAATAAATTCTGAATCTATTTGACAATTATTTGATAGCTCTTGCAGGGCTGGTAGCGGGTTTCTTTTTAGAATCTCGGTCACTTTTTTAACCCGTATAGGCCTGAGTGAAAGCAAAATTGCTAAAAACCTCACTGCTCAGTGAATACTTAACGGATTCAAATATTTTTTGTCAGTATACTGGTACACATATCTGGTTTCAAGAAGTGACCAGAGGCGCTCGGGAATATTCATGTGGCCGGAGTTATTACTGAAGGTCACTGGGTCAAGTCGGGTAAAAAAGCACTAATTTCCGGGACATGCTAAGTTATCTTTATTTATTTGCAATGACAATCATTTTAATTTGAATAAATCAATAAAATCTGATACTCATCATTATAAATGAAGAGGTTAGCACCATTTAGGATGTATCGGATGTGGCCACTCGGACTTAATGCCCTGAGGAACCGGCTAAAGTTTTGATGTATACTAAATCGTTTCAATTCTCGAAATCTAGAGTTCAAACATACTAGTTCACTACAAAATGCGTTCCCATAAGCTTGGGACAGATGTTTAGATACAAATTCGCCACTTCGTTATAAATTTGTGGCGTCCCGGGGATCCTACAATGGTCATTTGTAGGGTCAATCAAATGAGAACACATGGTTATACAATTCAATCGTTTCTCAAAAGGTTCACGCTGATGCGTTCATCTTAAAATTGTTTGACATAGTGGTCACATTATAACCGATTCTGGAAACTATCTGTGGCTTGAAATTTGCCTACCCACAGCACCCTTTTCACTCGACCTAAGTGGTATAACTACGGCCACATGAATATTCCCAAGATCCTTTGGCCACTTTTAGGAACTAGATATGTATACGAGTAAACTGACGAAAAATAATTGAAATCCTTTAAGTATTCGCTGAGCGATTTTTTCTTCTTTTTTCTTCAAAAATTGTTACAGGAAATCTTTGAGCACCTCAACCTTCTCCTTGGGTTACTTAAATTTCCCCAAGAACCAAGGATCTGAATTCTATTTTTGATACTTTTGATTCACTTCGATAGAGGTTTTTTTAACTGTTGAACTCATATTTGACGTACTTAAGTACTTCTCATTGCAAAGAAACTCTAATGGAAACTCCACATGCCAAAGCATATTTTCCCACTGGTTGTTCACCAATTTCTACAGTTGTTACTCTAGATGCTAGGATATCTTCCAGAAAATACCATAAAGATTTATTCCAGAGTTTTTAAATATATATATTCGCTAAGGTTTTATCAGAAACCCCTAAAAAAATCCTTCTCATCTCGGTTTTTCCAGTTGCCCTTCCCGCCATTTTTGTATGGATTCCGTCAAGAATTTTTTCACGGCTTCTTCCAAGAATTGCATCATGAAGTCCATTGAGAACTCGTCCAAGAATTTCTCAACAAAATCGACTGGAAATTCATGAATATCTCCAGAAATATCTCCAACACTCCATCCAGGAACTACTTCTGCAGTTTTCTCAAACTTTTCTCGAATGATTTATCAAGTAAAATCTTCATTGATTATTCAAAAGTTCATTGAGGGTTTTTTATCAGTAAATACTTTGGCAATTATTCCAGTAATTCCACCCATTATTCCATAAAAAATTTGTTCAGAGATTTCGTACTATGTATTTCATGGAATTCTTTCAGAAAGTCCACGAATTTTTAGAGATGTTTGCAGGAATCATCAGGAACTTCTCCAGAAGTTCAATTCAGTGGCGCAACCTGGATTTGGTTTGTATGGGGGTTTGTAAACTTGAAGGTTATGCTGTTTGAGAAGGTATTTTTAATAAAAAAAAACGGTTGGAAGAATTAAGTAAACTTTTTTTAACATACTTCGTAAAAATGGATTAACCAAGATTACAATACATTGACGTTATGCTATTTAATCGTTCATATATATTGTTCCTCAAATATCCCTTTCGGGACGAACCAGCACAATTGTGCTGTTCGGCACCCATGACATTGAATGATTCTTTTAGCCAATAAATCATTGTTTTACTAAACTTTTTTGATTTCGATTATTGAATTATAATTGATACTTGTAATTAAGCACAAAAGCTTTTGTTTACATCGTGTTTAGAAAACACCAGCTCAGGGTAAACAAAATGTAAAAAAACAACGTAAGAATTGAAAAAGTTTTATCTGTCGCAACTTTTCAACTATTCGTTGCTTCTAGGTATGCACAGGTATGAATCGAGAGTGAAAGAGTCATTCTTTGAAATGGTGAAGACCAAATTAGAATTGATTCACACAGCAAAGATTTCTGGAGGGACAAAGTGGGACCAGCACAATTGTGCTGGTGCTGGCACTTACCCGGTCGATGTTCGTTGTGGACTACCAATTTTCATTTTCAGTATTTTGATCAAGATAACTGAATGAAACTGGTTCTAATGTCGACAATTTTGCATGATATTGCATTAAAACATTAATTAGTGATTACACACGAATCATAAAATTATGTACCGTACAAAAACTATGTAACAGAAACTCATAGCTTTGGTTTAACACTTTTTTTATAAGTGCATATTTGAAATAGATTGCGAATCACATTTATTGTTTTAAATATCCTATAGCAAAGTATAAGAAACAGTAAAACTTTTGAGGAACGTTAAAAAATTACGACAATCATTTAGGGGAATGGGGATGTACGAAAGTGTGACAGTGCTAGTACTAGGGGTTTGGGAAAAAGCGTGTTAGTGAGCATAGGAAGGATTTAGATAGACTTAAAACAATGGACGTAATATTTGAATGTCCCCTTGCTTTGATAATCTGTCAATACCATGTTGAAGCGATAATCCATTTTGGTGTTCTACAATGCATGCTGGTTCAATATCTGCAATAATATTTATGA
Organism: Aedes aegypti; assembly: GCF_002204515.2. NCBI lineage: Eukaryota > Metazoa > Arthropoda > Insecta > Diptera > Culicidae > Aedes > Aedes aegypti. The sequence goes on from NC_035109.1 coordinate 329,339,036, forward strand.
AATTGGACAACTGTAGATGAAAACCTTCACTTACTATTTGCTTCTGAACTGCAGAGTATTTTAAATGGCATACTATTGATGTATGCAGCCCATGCTGGTATACCTCGCAAAAATGTTGTTTATGATGTTGATGTACGAAATGCGTTTTGAACTGGGAAATTTAAAACTTTTGCAGTACTATATTTGCGTATAGTGTTGCAAAGTAACTAGCTGTATCGATCAAAGTAGTGTAGGTTCAATTCCCGCTGCAGTGTTTTTTTTTTCGTCATGAACGTATTACGACTGTGCCATTTGCAGGGCTGGTAGCAAGAATTGGTACCAAAAAAAGTTATTTTAGTAACCAAATTTGAGAAATAAGTGACTAAAAAGTGACTTTCTATTCTCGAAAAAGTGACTAAAAGTGACTTGAAAAGCAAGCCGTAATCAATTTTATTTCAATTCTAGTATACTGTTTTACGATCAACATCAATTATGATAGGGAATATTCCATATGATCTTCTGCAGGTAGTAGGTCTAGTTGAGTACCATATTTGGACATTTTTATTGTGCTTTCAAATTTACAAATTTGAAGATTTTTTTCAAACAGGGTAGTTTATATTTACGTCTGAAATCTGAAAATCTACTAAAAAAGGATTATTTTTAATTAGATTTTCAATATTTTCAAAATTGTGTGTCTTTTATATTGCCAAAGTATTTTATATTGTGAATTTTAATAAGAATTTGGAACACTTGTAAAATTAATTTTTTGTCATTTCACATTTCCATTTAAACTCCAGCTTTTCTACCTAATAATGTCAATATTTTTATGCATTAATCGATATTTCAAATAAAAAATGATGACAGAAGATCGAATTTAATTGGAATACTGCTCAAACCGCGTCCTTTAAACGCCGACTAAAGAAGAAATTTTCCATCAGTAAGTTTAATGGAAGGTATTCACATTCTAAGACTTCCTCATCCAATTTCGACAAGTAACTTTTCGTTTTGCCGTAAATTTATTATTACTTCGAATACCTCTTCAGGAGTTTGTTTTGTGATTTTTACGAACTTTTTATGTAAATTTTCTAAGAATCGTTTATATACCTTCATGTATTCAATCTGTTTTTTTTTTTTAAGAAAAACCACGAACGAAAAAAAACTTAAATTTAAAACAATTTCATATTTTTTGTGAATAATTTTGAAAAATCCACGAGGAATTTCTAAAAAAAATCCTAGTGTAATTTCTGATGAAACTTGTGTGAGTTATAATGATGAATACCTACGAGGATTACTGAAAGATCTCTCGAATTCTTGATGAATATTGTTCTTGATAAATTGCTATGATAATAAAAGCATATTAATCCATCAATGGTCGGAGCTATAACTGTAATAATTGCTGTAGTATTAACTAGTGTGGAACCTTGAATGAAATTTTAAAGAATCTATGCAGGTCTGGAAACTGTATTCGAAAAAATATCAGTGAAGTGTTTGAGCCGCAGAAATAATATTTTGAAGAAATGCTGGAGAAATTTCTAGAGGAATCTAATGAGGAATCCCAGATGCAATTCATCGTGCAATTCTTATAAAAGATTTTATCCAATAATACCTTAAGTAAGTTTTGAGAAATTTCGGAGAGTAATTATGGATGAATTTTTGAGAGAATCCTTATAAAATTGCCTGGATTAAATAAAAAAGGCGTAGGAATTATTGTAGGGTTTCTTGTAAAATTTCGATTTTTTTCGAATACTCTATGATAAACCTTTGGGGAAAAACTTCTGTAGGGCATGCGGGAAGAATCCTACAAGTAGCGATTGAAGAAATCTGTGAAAGAATCAGTGATCTAGAGGAAATACTGAGATTTTTTCTTCAGAGTAATCTCTATTAAAATTACTGGAGGTAGTAGCGTAGGAATGCTCTAAAATTTTTAGTATAAAATTGAGAAGAAATTCCTCTGAGCTTCTATTGAAAAATTTCTGGTGGCATTCCTGGTGGAGTTTTTGAAAGTATTCCAGAAGGAATCTCTGGATAAATAGTTACGTAATAGTCTCTGAAGGTTTCTCTGGAGCCTCTAGAATGTTGCACCAGAATTCATTGCAAGCAGATCAACCATCTATTTCCGACTACTTTAATCGACAGTTTCTTTATGAAAAAGCGTTTTTATAAAAAGTAATTCAAAAAACAATTTTATTTCAAAAGGTATATTTTTTTCAAAATCAGTTTAAAATTTGTTGGTTGTTTTACAATAGTAAACTGATTGCTTACCAATAGTTTTACTATTTAAAAAGTTAGTTGACTTTTGGATTAATCTGATAAGTAAAGATAAGATCTGATAAGAGGGTTATGTCAAAAAAGTGACTTTAGATACCATATTGATTATAATGTCTTTAGAGATATTAACTAAAAATAAACACTTTTTAGAGATATGCATTGAAATAGTATCCAAGCCTTTGAAAAAGATCTGCTTACCTGAAAATATACTATTTTTACTAGCTCTAATCTTTTCCTACAAATATTATTTATTTCATATGCTCATGAAAGATACCCAACTAGTACTGGGAATCGTATTTGCGACTTAAGTTGAAATGGCTTCAAAAAAGAGACTTTAAAGTGACTGGCCTCAAAAAAGTGACCAAGTCACTTAAAAGTGACTCGCTACCAGCCTTGCATTTGGCGTTTCATGTTAGTCCGTTGATTCGTGAGATGCTCCCTTCAAAGGTCATAATCGTACATAATTAGTGATGGTGTTGCGACTGGGAGGATAATTGTAATTTTTTGGCTTTTTCAGTCTTATAATCAAAACGGCCAAAAAAGCCGTTTAATTATAAGACTGAGAAAGCCAAAGAATTACAATCGTACATAATGTTGCCGGGAAACTTTCCACTGTAGGATTGACAGCTAAAAGTGCCCATGCAACCGAAATGAAAGGGAAAACAAAACATACAAGTAGGGTCAGAGCTTTACATTTTCCTTTGTAATCTAACGGTCACACCGATTGCGAAACTTTAAAAACTCATGACAAACCAAAAAGCCTGCTGATCGCAGCTGTCTTATGAATTGTCTTATTAGAAGCATTGCCAGTGTATTTAGTTTCAAATCTGATAGTTTCCAAATATTTCAATAAAGTTGAAAAAAATTTATTGTTTTATGTAATTTTTCAAAAAGCTGGAATATACGTAACAATTTCACTTTTATGATCAAAAAGTTAATTCATGTTTTAATATGGCTAAGGTGATTATAAAATTGATCCATTGAATGACAAAGAGAGCTGTCAGTTAATAACTGTGGAAGTGCTCATGAAAGTTGAGAAGCAGGCTTCTGTTACGTCAGAAAGAAGAAGACGAAATTTGATGGTACATACTTGCAGTTATATCAGTTTTTGTGATTTTGCATGTTTTTGTGATTTATTTTGCCCCACTTCCCCCTAATATAAAAATTCTTGACCAAATCTTTCAAAGAAGCTTGGAAAATTCAACCAAAGTCAATGTCAATGCCAAAAGTAACAGCCAGTTTCAAAGAAGAACAACAAAATGTATTTGGAGAAATCGTCTCTGTTAAATAGATCTTTGCTTGGATGAGTTTCAACATATCGAGAACTTCTCCAGGTACATGGGCCATGTCTAACGCACAACTCCGGAGGCATGAAGTTTAGATGCACAGAGTAGGATTTTATCTATATAATTCCAAAATTGTTCAACTTTCAATCCTTGGGGGTGGACGTTTTTTTTGTGATATTTCAATAATTATTTTATATCTTTTTGTTCAAAACGTTAGAATGTTTTTTTTTCCAAACCGTTTTGAGCTCACAGTGTTTGATAAATGTAATTGAAAATAATTCATAAATAAATTAGATCAATTTCTACAAATTTGTCCATATTGTATGAGAAAAAAAATAAAGTCATGGGATCATTTTCCCAACCGTTTTTTTTTTAATTTATTGGGCCTCCGGGAAAATTCCGAGAATAGGAAATCTGGAACACCCTGAAATTGCCTTCCAATCTATAGTGAAAAACTTTCCAAAAACTATATTCCACTGTTATAATCGAAAGAGAGTGAGAGAGGAGATAACCTATCATTTGTACATAGGTGCTTTAGTAATGTTCAGAGAGATATGCTTTCACCGGCAGCTTAATACTTCGATAGGTTTTTTTTTTTTTCATAATCTTCCAAACCAAAGAACAGTGTTGTAAGCAATTACGGTAGTCGACACGTTCGGCAGCGCTTCCCTTAAACATTCGCAATACGAGCAATCAAACGAATGTCGAAAAGAAAAAGGTCATTTGAATGCCACTAACCACGATAGCTTTGCTAGGAAACGTTACGGTTTTGTTTGTTTCTGTTCTGCTTTCGCTGTATGTGTGTCACATTCGACATAACGTCAAGATCAAACTATTCATGTTATTTATGATCCGATGTCTAAATTCTATGAAATACTTATGACTATGAAAAACTTATGTCGTCTGATTCAATTGACACTTTTTTGTGTTTGTCGACATTCATTGTACCGCTCGTGCTGTGACTGTTGAGCATGGTAATGAAACGAACGTCGCGCAAAGTTATAAGATATTTAGATGTAGCGAAATAGTCTACGTACAAAACTGAAGGCGATATACGTGCATGTATTATTGTACGATGAAAAATAGCATGCAATGCAAGTGTGTTGTTTTTTATTGCAAACTATTCCGTACACTTATGTGACTTAATTTATGATAACAAAGTTTATTTGACAGCTCATACGGATTGATCCGAGTTGTGGGCTTCGTAGCCGTGCGGCTAGCGGCGTCAGTCGTTTAGGCGTATTGCGCTACGGAGTGTGGGTTCAATTCCCGCCCCAGTTGGAGGAAACTTTTCGTCAAACGAAAAATTCTTCACTGGTCCACTGGTTGTTCCGTGTGTCCGTTGTCTAATGTAAGTTATGTTCAGTCTGTGCTGCTTTGGCTTTGGCTGAAGACGGTGTAAATTGTCTTTCACTTTGTACGAGTATATGAGACAAAACGCAATGTACATATGAACTCATTAAATAGCGTTTAATGCGTCATCGATAATACGATTTCATCCATCTTATAACATGATGCGGGTATGATGCAAATTGGATAAATAATCGACTTTGTTCGTAAACTGTTATTCGACTTCTGGTTGTCTGGGTGAGTTATACGTTGCGTGACATATGTTATCTGGTCACTCTTCATTTCCATAGAAAATTCGAATTTTTTGTAGGGCATCTTGGAAACAACATTATGCGGCGGGCCACATTATTTTAGTGCACATATATTTCCAGTATATTTGTAAAATAAAACATAATTCAGCTATTAAAAAAGATTTCAAAAAATGGTAGAAAAAATGCTGCTAGGAACCATGCTCAGGATTGAGTTAGAATTAAGGAGCTGACAAGCAAGCAATCTACTATTTTCAAGCTTTCCAATGGTGCTTAAGGTATTTTTCGGCTCAACCAGACTAATCACACAATTCATAGAATTGAATTTGTTGAGTGGTGAACTCACCTAGGGCAAAAACCACTCTTATACAATTTTAATGAAAAAACAAATTTACAGAAAAACTTCGAATTCATTTCATTCAACAGTAGTTTTTTGTCTCTTACACATTTTTTATTCTAACTACACCAATTCTTCCCAACATTTTGTATTAATTGCTCTATGATTACGTCAAAATCTGTTCAAACTTGATTCAGGATTTTGTAACAATAATGTCAAAAATTGTATATGAATCTAGCTCATATGTAATTCTGATATCTGCATAGCAATCTGTCAGAATCTTTAGTATCTAGTAGATAACAATTTTAAGAATTCTGGGAGAACCATTTTTCGGATTCTGCAGAAACCTCGCCGAATTTTTCGGAGTGAATACGGCTCATAATCTAGCAGAAATCATGTGCAAGATTTTGTAGGTGTTTTGCCTCTGATCCAGTCACAATCTCGCCCAAGGATCATTCTAAAATTTTAGCAGAGTCCCTGGATTTGTCCAGGATTTTCATTCAAGATTTTTTGGGAAATCAGACAATTTGACATCTTACCTAAAATTATGCGTAAACCCATCCTAGTATTGCGGGAAATTATGCCTAAAGTTTTGTTTCAGAAAAATAGTATTGGACCTTTTTGCAATTAAATGTTTAATAATGATGGAATTGTCTATAATCGGTAAAGTTGTTGTCAGGTTCTATCGTCAAGTTCGTTGTTGGTAGGTTCGACCCTCTTCGCGTGCAGCTCTACGCAAGTTGGTCCTTGAAACCCAGTGCGTCAGTTCTTGATTCCCATACAGCCTGGAGCTCATGTACCTGTTGCAAAGCTATCTTTGGTCTGAACACCGTCCAGCCAGAGCTTGCGGAGCACTCTATACTTACAGTGACATTATTTGTTCTCACACATGAATTGTAGATTACCTCTTGAGTTTCTGTTAGCAAGACATTAACTTTGAATGATCATACAGTAGCAGGATATAGGTGTTTGTAGAGCTAGTATGTAGGTCATTGTCTGTAAGTCGTAAGCTGTAATCATGGAGCTCTGGCTAAAACAGATTGACGGAAAAGTGGTGTGTGGCAACACAGGCTTAGAGTCTCACGTGGTTTTCATATAAGCGTAACCAACAGGTATCCTATGGGGATTGCTGTGAAGTTCTTCTATTTCTCTGAAATCTATCATCAGCGTTACATGACGTTATGACGAGATACATAATTTTGTTACGGTTCGTAACATTACTAATCTAATCTACATTATACCCTGTGAATTGCAAGATTCGTTTTGAATACTACAACTCCCCCCGAAAGATTAGAATCACGAGAACAGCAACTTTCTTACTAGTAATTCTCACTTTTTTTATACCTTGCACACGCAATCGCTTTTCTTATGACTTTCGTTTCTTATTATATTTACAGAGGTGGAGTTGCACTCTGCTTATCGCCACAAGGGCGCCGTAACGGCGAAGCATTAGTGCGGTTCGTTTCACAGGAGCACCGTGACATGGCGCTAAAGCGACACAAGCATCACATTGGCAACCGGTACATCGAGGTATGGATTCAAAACCTTTTAACATCTTCAATTTAACAATAAATCCAATTTGTTTTCAGGTGTACCGAGCTACCGGGGAAGACTTCCTAGCCGTTGCCGGTGGAGCATCCAACGAGGCGCAGGCGTTTCTCTCCAAGGGTGCTCAGGTCATCATCCGCATGCGAGGACTCCCCTACGATTGCACCGCCAAGCAAGTGGTAGGTTATTTTGCATTCAATCGCCGTTTGGATGGTATTTCTAATGAGTATCCACTTGCAGCTTGAATTCTTCGCCAATGGCGACAACAATTGCACCGTCCTGGACGGAGCCGATGGGATACTGTTCGTGAAGAAACCGGACGGCCGAGCTACCGGAGATGCGTTCGTACTATTTTCACAGGAAACTGACGCCCCGAAGGCGCTCTCCAAGCATCGGGAATCGATCGGGCAGCGCTACATCGAGCTGTTCCGGTCAACGACGGCGGAAGTTCAGCAGGTAAGTTAGATTGGGGTGTTAATGGGACTTGAAACACGTGTTGTACTAAAACAGAATTTGATTTGAACTATCTTGCATTGCCAAAGTTGGAAGCTTATTGGTAAGAGTGTCGCCTTTGAAGTACGATGGGATCGTTAATGTGGACTTGTTTTACTCCAAATACAGGTTCTGAACCGCTCGATGGATCCGAAGACATACGAGCCGCCGCAGCCACCATTGATTGCCGCGTTGCCACCGGTGCAGTTGCCGCTGCTTCCACAGCATGTGATCACAAGTGGGACGGAGAAAAATTGCATTCGGTTGCGTGGGCTGCCGTACGAAGCCAAGGTGGAGCACATTCTACACTTCCTGGAGGACTTTGCCAAGAACATTGTCTACCAGGGCGTGCATCTAGTTTACAACGCACAGGTAGGTGACTTTTGCATGCTTCGGGTGTTTCTGTGCTTGGGTATCTACTCTAACATGTGGTCGATGGTAACAAATTCTCATTTTCTGTGGATACGTATAGGGTCAGTTTAACGGCGAAGCATTCATCCAAATGGATTCGGAGACAGCCGCCTACCAGTCGGCTCAACAAAAGCACCACAAGAACATGATGTTCGGTAAAAAGCAGCGCTACATCGAAGTGTTCCAATGTTCGGGTGATGATATGAACATGGTCCTGAACGGTGGATTCCAGCCGCCGACGAATATCTCCAAGCCGCCACTGTTATCACCCGGTATGTTACCAACTGCGCAACAGCCGCCAACACAAAATCAACAAGCACTAGCGCTGTCTCAGCTCCCGTTGTCCGTTCCACCTCCGCTAACTTTGTCGATTCCCCCTCCCACTCCCCAAATGATAGCACAACAGCAAGCTCATTTCATAGCACAACATAGTCTAATGGCGCGTCAAGCCGCCGCCGCAGCAGCAGCCGCCCAACAGCAAGAGCAATACTTGTACCAACATCTTGCAATGCACCCGACTCACTCAACGGGTGCGAACTCGGCAGTCGTATCGCAAGCCCCGCCCACCTATGCAACATCGACAACTGTCAGCCCACAGTCTGCGAGTTATCAAATGCAACACACTCATGGGCCTCCTCCCTCTATTCCAAGCATGAATCAAGCAGCCGCTGCCGGCATTCCAAGCCACTTGACGGCGGCTGGTGTTCAGGGTGCACAATATCCACAATTTGTGTTCATGCCACGGCAAATGTTTGCGCCTGGTGGCTTTCCGGTTGGTTTCATGCCGCCAGGTATGAGCCCTCTGCACTTTCCCGGAGCGGCCACCGCTGCAGGAGCAACCGGTGGCCTTGCCCAAACCCCAATTGCTACACCAACCGGAATTGCACACCCCGGTACACTTAGCCACTCTGCCGCCGCTGCCTCTGCCCAGCAACAACATGCCGCTGCCATGACAGCCAATGCCTCTATGCTCCCGAGTAGCATCAAACGCTCCTACGATAATGCCTTTCGTAACGACCAATCACAGCTGACAACGACCACCGGCTCAAAACGCGCCTTCCATGGCGGCAACCAGGCGGCTGCAGCAGCTGCGGCGACGGCGGCTCTCTATACGCCCTATTATCATCCCCACATATGAGGGAAAGCATAGCTTTAGGTTAATTTAACGCTAGGTATCATGTTGGCTCTAAAGTTGATATTTTAGTACATATGTACTAAAACATTACCAATTTATTTTATAGTGCTTTTTGCCTTTTTTAAATTATGAATTCATTCCAATAAGTTGTAGCTAGATTTGCCTTAATACTTAGACAAAAGAAAACAACTATTCCATCCACTGCAGTCCGATGCAGCTATCGTTATTTAGAACACCAAGTTGTGACCCACAAGACATTTAGAGCGTGGTTGTGAGCAAACGCACTCATCAAAGAAGACTCTCTTCCAATCGATAGACGCTACTAAACGTACTTATTAGAGCAATCATTCATATACACTTTTCCACAGATATTGATATAAACTTGTTCATATATATATTATTGAAGTCTTTATATACACAAAATGCTAGTTAGATAAGCGAAAAAGTTGTGCTTACATGAAACCCAAATCCTTACCCGATCCACCCCCAAAAAGCTACTCCTATCCCCCTCTTTCATGTGACCTGGTTTCCGGCAATTTGCAAACAACATGGAACAGTCTAATCCAACTAAGAATTAACACTATCCCTTGGGGAATGACGCAACGCAAGCCCTATATGTGAACAAAACACACTCACACCAACACCAATGGAACGTGTTCGATGGTACCTCATACATATAATAGTAACGACTGCTGCTGTGTGTTTATGTAAAGGCGGTTTGTTGGGACTCATTCTACCTTAAATACCAATCCATACAAATCAAAACTCTGGGGGTGTCGGGATTATTATAACTACAATCGTTATTTAATGTAATTTCGTTGTGAGGCGCTATAGCGCCAAGAGAGTAAACACATACAGACTGGAGAAGGATTCATTGTGAATGAACTTTTGTGTGAGATGGTCGGAAGCAGCTCTTATCACTGATATTTTTGCAATGTTAGGATTAGTACTTTCTTTTATCATTAAATGCCTTGTTAGTGAATTCTAAAATCTAAGACTTATTTGCATAAGGAACACGTTTGAGTTTCGTTTTTATTTGTTACTATTCTCCCGATTGCCTGAAAATGAAATCAAACAAATCACATTCCACAACAGTTAACTTTGAAATTAGATAATCGATGTACTAAATTTTAGACAGACTGTCAAATACATTCCAATCGAGGCAGCCACAGAAACACAAACGCACACCACGCATTCCAAGGCATTTTGATCGTTTTCCTACTAACACATACACACCAATCGGTCCTCGGAAAACACTAATCGGAGTTATCTGGCCGCACTTTTTCATCAGGGGCACCGGTTGCCAAATCGAAAGGTGCGGTTACGTAACTTGCTCAGGCCTATTGTTACATTGTGCTCGTACTATTAGATGCAATTGTTTTTAGCCGTCAGTACATCTCAGCCGCTCCAAATCTACATTCTTAATCCGCGTGGTGAGGCTGCTTTTACTTCACATTTTTCCTCCTAACCAAATCTAGATCATCGTGAAGAAACGGAATCAAAAACAAACACACACATTCACATTATAATTCATATTGTTGTTTTTTTTTTATTTAATGGAGCGGACCAACTAAACAATATGTCTCAATGTAAAGCGGATGGTGAAAAGGGCTTAACTGTGTTGGTTTGGGTGGGAAACGGCGAAACAGTGTGTATCAATAAAAGTATTTTGCTCAAAATGCTATTCTATGTTTGTTGAACCGTACTAAAAATGGAATTTATCAAAGCAAACCATGAACGCACGCAGTTTGTCGTTTCCGATCCGGCTAAAGTGATTGGAGACAAGAAAAGGTCAAGCAAAAGGCTAAACTGTACTTTTCCTTATATAAGTTAAGGTTTGTTAGTTGTTTAGTTTTATTTTTCGTAATACATAAATGTTGTAAAGGCAGAACGGGGAATCCAGACGCAAGAATGTTTGGTAGACGGGCCTCTTCTATTGTTTTATGGTTTTTGATTGTTTTTTTACTGTCATCTCTCACATTTATTCTCTTATCACTTGGATTTTATTTTGTTTATTTCATTACTAAACGTCTGCTTGTAAATCAGAATGTTGCACTTTACGGAAATACTCTTTGTCGGTGGATTTTACAAAACTCGCTTAAATTCGCACAACTGACCGGAAATTCTTCCGTTTGGGATTTCGCCCTTCTGTCTTCCTGGGACCTTCGAGGCAGTTTTGGCCTCGGACAGTCTCCAGAGCGCTAGAGGTCGAGGAAAAAACAAACCTATGATATTGTTACGTCCGTTAAAAACTGAAAAAAGACACCAATTTTCTTCCTAATTGCTCAGCTAAATAGATTTGTTTTCCTTAGATTGTGTACGTGGATAAGCGTTTATGATGTACCGAGTAGATTTAATATTTTCATTGATTTTATTTTTCATATTTTATCAATAAGCAATGGAACCTTAATACAATTAATATTAAATAACAAAAAAAAACATCCATAACGTGGTTGCAGTTTATTTACACCCATTCACTTCTCTATCCTTTTATTGTGCATCGCAATTCGATTAGGTTTTGGGATTTTGTTGGCTGAGGAGCTAAACGTTGAAGTGGTGTTTACTTTGTCACAAATGTCATGTTTGTAAAATAATGAAAACTACTATTGATTGATCTGCGTTTTTGTTCTAAAAAATAACGCTTTTTGCAATCCTCTTTTCGCCTCAGGGCTAATAAGGGTGTTACAAAAATCAAAAACTGTAAGATAGACTTAGTTACGCCATTCTGAAGAAATTACCACCAAAAAGGCTAACATCGAATTTGGCATCCTAAAATAATTCTTCATTTATGTTCTCGTTTTCTTATCTTATACCAGAGTTATCGTATTTTTTTTTTGCAAATTCGTCATCTATTCAAGCCTTTTAATTCATATTAAATTTTCTCAGAACAATGTTTTAGAACAGAAATTTGCATAAAAATCCTCTTCAAACGTCCAACTTCCTCAGACAATAGAAATCTGTTCCTTGTAATCAGCAATGCTATCATCGCTTCCACCAAAAAGTTTCGTTTCCACCAAAAAGTTTGGTCTAGCCCTGGTAGCGTCAAAACTTCCTTGAATAACCAAGTGCTGTTGTTTAGATCATTTTCATTCTGTTTTAATCCAAGCAAATACATCACTGAATATTGCTTGTAAGAGTAGAACTTTCATTTTATACTACGACTTTTCAAATGCTATATTAATACGGGAGGGATGCTGCATCAATAGTGTCTTGTTCTTGGTCGATGGCGAATAATAATAAGATACGTGCCAGTCAACTAGAATGTAGTAGAGATGCCTACGCCGTATACGTCTGTACTAAAAACTAAAAGTGAATCCTTATACGCCTACTTTTCCTTCGTAATGTCGATCAACTGGCGCCAAGTAATCTTACAAAGATTGCAGTTCCAGCTGTCGCAATGTATGTCTTTTGTATATTGTGTATTTCTTTCACTACTAGATTGCGAAGTGCGGCTTCATAAGTGCGAAAGTGCGAATTATGTTGGTGTCTTCTGAACACTTATTCTTTGATTTACAAAGATTAATTCCGCTGAAGACACCAACTCAATTTGATGCAATCGCGCACTTTTATTAGGGTTTCTGAACTTGTAAGAACTGCGATGGTCCAGTGGCGAAAGAAATGCGCAATAATCTAGAGGGCAACGAAAGCAATGGGTGAAGTTTGTATGTGTGCGTAGTGTGTATGCGTTTGCGTGGCGGATTTTGTTTCATCATCATTTCGAAGCGGTAAACATTTCAAACAAATAACGCGGTGTAACGGTCGGTGAACGGGTGTGCTCGCGCCTGAGTTAAAACGCTGTAACGGAACAAACGGATAACAACCAATAGAGCGGCCTAAACGTAGAACAAAAGCATTGGAGCAGTTCGCTTCTTTCCTTCTCTGTCATCACAACCACCACCACAACCACGTGCTCTATAGGGGACTGCAGTATCATCGGGATGGCGGTGTGTTTGTGTAATCGGGCTTAGAATAACCAAAACCAGTTTGTCTGTGTGCGTGTGCCTGCAAGCCTCGCCTACTGCGCTCCAGTTCATTTGTCTAAAAACCAACCAATCAACCAAACAGAAGGATCACTACCTACCTGTCAGCCACTACTACCTATAACTACCACAACAACAACTGCAACGCGGAGTGTTTCCTATGGCCAGAGTATATTCGGTGGTTTGTGGGCAAATTCCTCTCTCTTATCATGCAATGGTAACATAATATTATTATATAATTTGCATCTACGGTGAGTGTTTTTTTATTATACATTTTTGTATCTACACATTCTGTCATTTCCTCTTTGTACTTATTGTTTCTACTCTAATCTTAGTTATCTTCTGTTTAATTTCCTTCTGGTATTCTTATCATCTTCGTCCAACCTAATTTCGATTGTTTGTCCTAAATTCTAACCTTAATCTGTCGCTTATTTCTCATTTTCATTCTTTAGTTTATTTATGTTTCCATAAGATCACCACCAAATCCCAGCATAAGTCCTTCACACATTTTCACGCTCTTCATTTATCCTATTCGGTAGTTGTTATCGCTACTAGGGGCGGGAAAATAGGTTTTCGTTTTATTTTTTTACATGTGGGTAACGGTTAATGAAAATACTTTCTAAATACATGTATAACCTGTGTCCAATTCAAATGCTTTGAATTTACTGTAACATTATGGCAATGTTCTAGATTTGTTAGGTTTTTTAATGGTTATGTAACGGTGAAATAGACGACAATCAACGATAAAGCAGCATGAGATTTAGCTAAAAATTGAATGGTAGACTAGTAAAAATATTGATGGGTTGTGTTATCGATCATCCATTTGGGGTAGCAAATTATTATTGCTTTTCAGCGCTTTCAACGTTCTAATCATAATGCAAGTTCCGAAATGCTTTTGGCGTTTATTTTATATCACAGTACGTACTTAAAGTTAGCCATGATGAGATGTTGCCATCCACTTGCCTTAATTTTTCGTTTTTTAACTACTTTTCCTAAGTTGAGCTCCATTATCTTTCGATTTTACACAATAAATTTGGGAACGATATATGTCGACAATCAGAAGATTGCTATCTTCGAAATCTGTTAGCGTTTTGCATTAGTTCTCCTACGGCAATAGAAATTACTCAGGTTTTCGAAGAAATCCTGCAAAAGTTTCGAATAAATTCATTGGAATCTGACTTAACAGTTCTAACCAGGCATTGCAGAATTCATTCTCTATTGATTTTGAAATCAATAGATCAAAACAAGCTGAGAAGTATATTTCATCTGCAGCGGTCCATGATCATTAATGTATCGCAAGTAGCAACAAGTTTTATAAACAAGAGCAACAAACGAGATAGCGATGATAAATTCCATTTTTCTCGCTTTATATACTGGGATTAGGTGTTTTATTTTACTGGCACAGTAAACAATCTTCGAACATCTGATTGCAAGAGTGTCCCCAGGTTTGGAGCTTAGAGGGGTTTTCATCATGCAGTGATATCCACCCGATCTAGTCAGAGCTGTAACAGTATAAGATAAACAGGCTCTCACCATGTGCTGCGAATCATGATTGTTCAGAGAGCGATAAGTGAGAGATTCGCTCAATTTTCTCAGGATTCAATCCATGTCTTAACACAATTTGGGCTCACACTCGGTTCTCTGATTCACTTTCATTTATATACAGACTCGTTTTTGACTCATTCTCAATTCTCTTTTGACATACTTTCGGCTCATTGCCGAGGATTATTATCCCTAGATTTCCTTGAGTATCCCCAAGGTTTTTGACAGAAGTTCAGCATGCTTATGGATTTCATAAATGCACACTAACGAGCGTTGAAAGACTTCGTTTAAAATATCGATAGGAACTCCTCAAAAACATTGTCCTTCAAGAGTCTTCATGAAAATCTTTCAAGGATGAGTCGAAAATCTCATCAAAGATCCTGCTGATAGTGGAATAATAGTGAAAAAAGCAAAGAATTCCGAGTTTTTTCAATCCCGTCAATAGTTTACCAAGGTACTTCCAAGAATCTACTATGGAAATCCCCTAAGAACGATGTTAGGGTGAAGAGCTTCCTCGGGAACTTCCATGATTCACTTTGGCATGGGGGGTTTTTCTCGGTCGAATTGTTTGAAACTTTGCAATAAGAAGCACTTCATATTGTGGGCAAATATGAGCTCAGTAGCTTTCAAAAGACCCCACTGCCGAAATGAATCAAAAGTGCTAAGAATAGGATCCGGCTCCCTAGTTTGATTTAAACATTCGCACCGGACCAAAACATTTCTTGAAAAGCCGTCATCAAGGTTACTTGAAGGGAGGTTCATCAATCAAAGCAGTCAGTGGATGCAAGGTGAAGTTAGCTGCCGGGAAGGTGGAAGCTACAGCTGGCTATCTGGCGAGTATGTTTGCATAATCGAGTCCGACTTGTGCCGTGAACATTGACGCCCCATGTTAAAAAATACTGCTTTTCGCCTAACGCATAGGGCACCTATAGTGTACAAACGTCAAACTTGAACAAAAGCAATACGAGCACCACAAGGGAGCATGTGGCATACTACCTACGAAATATTAGAATTTAGCGATATTTTGCTGAACAATAGAATAAAACCGAGCGTTATGTATGTGTCCTAACTATATACCGCTTTATGACGAAAATAGACAGAAATTGTTCAATGCTCATTGAATCATTTAGGGCGAAGTAGGCCGTCACTGAAATTTGTTCGCATAAAAAAAGAGCCTCGATCGCTGGGATTCAAACCCACCCTCAGCTTGGTCTTGTGGAATAGCTGCACATTCACTCGTACGGCTATATGGGCCCTAGAAAGATGGGTTACTTAGCCTTAAAACGATTGATGGTATTTTCAGATACCTTAATTTTTTTGTGAAAACAATTGAAAAAAAAATCTTGAAATTTTAGCTTGTTTGAAGTGTGTTTCCAAGCTCCCTTCCTCTTAAATGGTGTTCTTAAATACGCCTCCTTCCATAAGAAATCAACCTAGGGTGCAAATTCAGGAACAGAAATTAAAAACATAATGCAACTGATTCATTATTTAATATTCCAGTTTTGAATACAAAACAAAAAACAAAGTTTATGACTACTTTTTATATTTTTCCTGTTAAACATAGATTGAAAACTTTTTGAAATAATTATGTAGTATACAAAAGTCTTATGATTTAAAATATAGCTTTAGAATTGATATGTTTTTCAAGGGACTAAAAATTGTCGAGGTATGAGCTTCGTTTGTGAGCTTTTTTTATATGAGATTGTACTTATCATTAACATTTTTGACGAAATGTGCTTACATTGAATTTCTCCAAGTATAGTCAAAATCGAATCGCGCCATTATCGAACGCCTAATTATATAGAAATAACTTTTGAATCATCTTTTGGCAAAGTAACATTTGCGATGAGATTTCATTATATGAATTAAAATGTCATTATAGGTACAAGATCAAAATCTCTTTAAGTATTTCATAATACCAAAATAAGGATATCGATTGATAATAAATTTATGTTATACTGATTTAGGAGAGTGCCCTTCCTTAGCCGAGTGGTTCGAGTCCACCATGCTGAAGGCGTCTGGGTTCGATTCCCGGTCGGTCCAGGATCGATTCGTAATGGAAATTTTCTTGACTTCCCTGAGCATAGAGTATCCTCGTACCTGCCACACGGTATACGAATGCGACAATGGCAACTTCGGCAAAGAAAGCTCTCAGTTAATAACTGTGGAAGTGCTCATTGAACACTAAGCTGAGAAGCTGGCGCTGTCCCAGTGAAGACGTAATGCCAAGAAGAAGATGACATATTAAGGAAAAATTAGTGGAGCAAGCTTCAGAAAGCTCAAACTTTGTTCACACTAAAACCCCAATTCAAGAGCTTTTAACAAATGGTTGTATTTATAAGAATGTCAATCATATATTTACTCATTCCACAGCATGGTAGGACGACCAGAGTCGAAATCGTTTTAAAAAGTTTATATGAAACTGGTTATATCAATTGCTATATCTGTTTTCAGTCGACAAAGGCTGTTCTTTGACATTGCAATAATTTTGTATTGCTCATTTTCTAGCTGCAGTTCAATTACGCTAAATCTCATGAGTGCTACAATAGTTGGATAATTGGTGTTTCAGAATAAGATTTTTCCGCATTTTCGTTTCATTTGCACGGGTAAATAAGTCTAAGGTATAATAGGAAAACGAAAGAGAATTAAATTTGCAGCAAATAACAACTGAACTTCCCCCCCCCAAAAAACAATTTTCCTCATCCCAATACAATCCCTGTTCATCATGTTGAATATTATGATTTCTTCTTGAGTTCTACCTTGATTAGCTTCATAATTTTAGACCTTACCCTAAGCAATTGAATAACGTTCTTCATATCTCTCCCCGTACCCCACTCCACCCTCCCATCGGACACAGGTGGTACCATTGTAGGAGCCCCATTCGCAGGATTCAGCCCATTTGGACCGCCACCGACGGCGGTTCTGCCGCCCCGAGCTCACCCAGCCCATCCGGCCTTCTACCCGCAGCCGATCCTATACTGGGGTTATCCCAGCCCGCCAGTATCGCCGACCACCTACTATGGGGCGCCGGCGACGGCAACCGCCCCACCCCACCACCATCTGCCACCAAACATGCCCCCGCATCATCACCATCAACCGGCGCTGGTGAGTTTTAAATAGTTTTGGTCGCCTCCCCTACCCTAGATAATTCCGAATTCGGCAAATATTGAATACGCCCTTCAAAATTCTAGCAATTTCATTCATGATCTTCTTATACTACGTTCAGACTACAGCTAATATTACGTTGGGTAAGTAACCAAATGTTGAACGGTATAATTTCTCACTAATTGTAGAACACCCCCTAAGAAAAGCAGGCACAATTCAATATTGAGCAAGAAATTATTTTAGTCAACAATTGGCGACTCACCCTTATGTTAGGGATATTCTGATATCAAATGTCATACTTGTTATTTCCAGTGAAATCTAGATTCCGTGAAACGGGATAAATTTTGTAGTTTTTTTTCTAGAACATCTGGGGGTAAGTTACCGCCGGGTAACTGTTGAATTTTGTACCATTTAAGGAAGTGACATTAGGCTTTTGTCGCAAATAATAAATTGCACAGCGTAACGAAGTCAATCAAATAAAGAGAAAACCTTCGTCTGAGGGGTAAAATTGCTCACACGATCATGTTTAGTCCGAAATACGTTGAAAATATTTCCTGTATGAAACACTATTTTTTATTATGTTTGGCACCACATTACATTCTGGACCCTTAAAGTATGTGTTTTAGACACTCTCCATTTAAGAGCAAAATAATATATTTAAATTAAATCAAAACCAGTTATTTTGCTCAAAATCGACGCAATGGTCAATGAAATCCATCATTGCTAGCTGAAATTTAACTATAAATATTCACGATGATTGCTATTGAAATTTTAGCATGGGCATGATCATGAGCAGTGATGGCCGTACAATTTTTAGTTGCTGCTCCGTGATTGAACTCGAATTGCACTTGGAATCAACAGACGGAGCTTGAGAGTACATAGCTATAATTTTCATAGTACAATTTCCAGAACATTATAAATTCAATAACGGCACCGGCCATCGGAGAAGAGAAGGAATGTTACTGTGACATCGATTGTTACTAAAGCCGAGTATTGCATCTTCATGCTTGACACACGGGAAGAAGTTTTTGTTAGTGGGATGGTGTTGGGATGGTTAGTGGGATCAGAAGCTACACAATCAGGATTTACCTTAGTAAGTGATGTGATTCATTTAACCTCAAAATGTCATCCATTTAGATAGATAAAATTGGAAATAAAGTATGTCGACATCGCTGGTGTTCTGAACCATTCAAACATTTAAAAAAATTAACTAGGGTAGTGCTGCATACCAGGTTATAAAGAAAACGTCGACACTTCTTGTGTTGCACCATTAAATTTATTTTTGTAATTACAAACAAGAGCAAAGGTCTTTATATATGAAAAATATGAAAAATTTATATTCTTTTAATAAATTCATAAACATAAAAATTATACTGTTGTCTCAATAAAGGCACGGTTAAACAAATTTTAAAATTTTTAAATAGAAACATGGAACGAGTTCGCCAATTGATAATTCATCGTCGATAGGGCAGCTACTTTCAACTCCATCACCAGCACTCCGAACGCACATGAGCTTAACAAAAAGAAAAAAACACCACCGAGACGCAAAATCCAATTTGATTGTTCGGGCCATTTCGAAGCACTTATAAAGATTGCTTAAAATTTGAACGAAAAAAAATGTTTCTAATTTTTGATGATTGCTGATGATTGAATAATGGATTCTTTGATGATTGCATTAAATGATGGATCAATAATAATTCTGGTTTGCCACAAATATAAATATGTTGGTTGAATTTTTTAAAGATTGTCAAAATCCGCGTTTCATCGAGTGAAGTTCAGTTTAATCTTTTTTTAAAACTCATTTCCTTAGGCCCCACTGTTAACTGTCAACAAGACAAACTTTTCGAACAATTTTTGGAGTCCAACTAAAAATCGGACATCTACCAAAAAACTTATCAGAAACAATGCGTAGGTTTTATCAACAGTCCGTTATGGATCTTGCCAGGAATCTGCCAAAAATCTGTTATGAAACACTAAAGGTTTTTCCAACGCATCTGCAAGGAGCTTCTCATTAAACATTCCAAACATTGATATCAGAAATCGTTCCTGAAAGTAGCTCAAATTTCTACATCGAATCCTCAGCAATACCTCTCAGAAATTTTTTTGCCTCTTAATTTTTTTTTTCATTTCAGAGGTTCATCCTGGATTTCATCCAAGAATTCCTATAAAATCTCTACAAATACATCACAAAGCATTTCACTCAAGACACCTCCTAGAATGCATCTATGAAATCTTGAAAAACTTTTTTTTAAATACAAGGAGAAGTTTGTAGGTATTCCTCCAAATATTTTTCTATAATGCCACCATCGTGAATTTTTCTACATATTTTTTTCAGGACATTTTTTCATGCACTGCCGTTTGAACTTGATCGGAAATTAAATCCACAATTTTGCTTTAGGAGGTATATTTCTTAGAATCACTTTGAAAGTATTTTGTTCAACTCAGGCAGTTTTTATTTAAGATAAAATCAGTAATCCTTCAAGATATACTTTTAGAAATTGATCCTGATAATTTTCTCGGGTTTTTTTTTTTTGCTTTTAATGACTCAATGAAGTTAGCATTAGCATTAGCATTAAGCATTTCGTACAAATTCGTAGTCCTAGACCATTGTATGAGGGTTGCCTCCTTCCCGTCCGTTACCAAAGTCAGAAATTTGGGACTAACCTCTAACTCTTAGACAAGATTGACGCATCCTACAATAATCGAGAGCTGTCCTGGCCACGTCCTTGCGAAAGCTGTGGAATGGGAAAGGATGATTGATTGAACACCTACTTAAGAAAGATGCTTAGAACTCTACGACCTCTCATAGGTGTTACGGGATGTTGTGGAATGTTGATGAAAAGGTTAGTGCTATAGGATACGATTGGTAGACGTTCTGGCCGACAAATGATTGTTAATATTTACGCATTGTGATCATGCGCTGCCCAGATAGCCGTAGCGGTAAACGCACAGCTATTCAGCATGACCATGCTGAGGGTCGTGGGTTCAAATCCCGCTGGTCGAAGATCTTTTCGTGAAGGAAATTTTCTCGATTCCCAGGGCATAGAGTATCTTCGTACCTGCCACACGATATACACATGCAAAAATGGCCAATCGGCAAAGAAAGCTCTCAGTTAATAACTGTGGAAGTGCTCATAAGAACACTAATCTGAGAAGCAGGCTTTGTCCCAGTTGGGACGTAATGCCAGAAAGAAGAAGATCATGCGCTGCTGATCAGAACAAACTCACCAAATTCCTTTTTCGAATCTCCTTTGCAATCCGTCGCTTTTCACATTCCATATTTTCAATCAACACGCTTAACGCAAACAGGAGATAGAAAAAAAACGAGTCGCGAGAAACGAATTTTATTGCTGGATATATCACAGAGCGCTTTCGAGCAAAACGCAAGCAAATCATCTCCCGAAAAAAAAATACTTTTAGCACTTTGAAAAACATGTTTCCACAGTTTTTTTTTACTGTTCAAGAGTGTTATAGATTTTACTTTGGGCATTGTTAATCAAAAAGAAGGGTGGATGTTCTTCATAGTTCAATATTTCGTGCATATAGGGTGCATAAATGTTAAAGTACCAATTTGTATGAAAATTTTCAAATTTTTGTATGAGTGGTAACGTTTAAATCTATGCCTTCCCTTCTACGTAATTTGTGGGTGGCGTCTAACTGATTATCAGAAATTATGAAGGGACACTACATTAATTGTCCAAGAAATTATGGAGTGGAAGTTTTGGAGATTTCTTACTTACCAAACAAATTATTATTTTTTTTTTTTTTGAAAAATCTTACCATGGTGGAATTAGGGGGAGGGTGGGGGGTGGCGGTATTTCGAATCACAGCCAAAATTGTCTTTTGTTTTATTTAGTGTGTTGTGGATCCAGCACTATCAAAGTTATCCGCATTATCAAAGATACCGTTCGACGGTTGGTACAGGAAAACTATGTTAAGAGAACTTATTATACGAATTATCAGCTCTAGTCTAAACGTAATATTACGCATGGTTCTGGTTTATGTCCCCCAGTAACGATCAGACAAAATTAAGGGTTCCAAACCCTAGTAACACCTCGGTACATGATTCTCGTTTCTTCTCTTCTCTTTCTTCCACTTTTCTCTTCCTCTCCCCGTAACAGGTCACAATTGACAGTTATTTCTAACTTCTTTACCACCCCACACTCTCACAGCTTCCGGTATCGACGGATCACCATCTGCAACCGCCGGCAACACCAACCCAGGCCAGTTCCGTGGCTGGTTCCTCATCAGGTCGCGAATCGCAGCAATCGTCCACCCCGCAGCCCCAGTCTCCACTATCCCCCATCCCACCTTCCTTTTCCCAGCAGCAGCAGCAACAACAAAGCGGAAATACCTCGTCACCGCCCCTCCTAACCGCCATTCCGGCGTCCACCCTGACGATTCCGATTCCAACTACCCACCTGCCAGCCTACACAACGACACCCTTATCGCCAATTTCGCACCAACATCACCACCACCATCATCATCACCCCCATCACCATCACCATCCCCAAGGCCACTTTGGACATCAACAGCTTCCACCGCCACCTCCCACCTACGAGCACCATATCCACGATAAGCTGGTCACCTCTCCGGGAAGCATCCTGACCGCGACCACGCCCTCGCTCATCCCAAATCAGTACGTCGAGTTGTTCATCGTTTAGTCTCTGAGCGCATGACTAGAACTGCAGAAAGCAGTTGCCAAGCAGAAAGGCCACCTAAAGCTTCCGAGTTTCGAGTGAATGTTTGCCTCAGTGTGTGCGAGTCGTTTTCTGTTCAGTGTTTTATAGGAACAATATTATTTATAGTTTTACCAAAAGCAATCAAAACGATCTACTTCGATACGAAAAGGAATGCTCAATCCACGAAGTGAATCGATGTGGCAGGAGAAATCGCATTCCAACAACCTAATCCAAGACATACATATCAAAGCCTAGCGGTTAAGAACGAGGAAGACGGAAGAAGTAGAAGAAGAAGCAGTCGCGCATCGTAGTTGTAGCCAAGTTTAATCCCACTTTAAGAACGCTAAGTACAATAGATGAAGTATAAATTTTTAAAAGTATGTTATATTTTCTAAACTTATTTAGCAAACAGTTTATCTATGTTTAGATAGTTAGGTGTAGACTATTGTATAAGATTTGCTAAAAGCAATACCATATTATTTGCTCAAAGTTTTCACATAACTGATTACCACCACATTGTGCGTACTAAGAAACATGTTGTGCTCTATTTATAGCGGTTAAGCAATTATTACCTGTTAAGTTTATTCATCATATTTGTTTCTTGTTTTGTTCGACATCTTTATATATTATTTTTGTATAAGAAGAAATTTTATTGAACAACAAAAGATTCACAATATGTCTTCCAAATATTATAGATCGTAAAAAAAAAAACTATGTCATGGAATCTAGTGCAGTGTTTCTCAATGCTTGATTAGCGACCCACGCTGGAGAAAGTTATCTTGAAGGGGCTATGTGAACCTTGCAAAAAAATTTCTTGATCAATTTCATCCATAGATATCATTGCAAATGGAGCCCACCGTACAATACCTGGACAAATTATTCGACATAGAATTGAAAAATTCAGACGAAGAACCGCGTTAACTCTTTCTTATTCATGACTTTCATTAATTGTTTTGATACAAAAAAAATGTTTTCGTAAAAAGTGCTGATAAAAAGAGTTGAGCATCAATAACAATTTAATCTCTCGTCAACAGTTGCATTATTCAAATAATTATTTGAGTAGGATTGCAATCGCACAAAAAAACTCGTAGTGAAGTAAAATTGTCTACATTAATTGTACATACTTTTAAAATTCAGCTTTATTATTCAAATCAATAATCTTATAAATATGTTTTCATGAAAATTTATTTGATTTTATGCCAAACAACTCCGAGCATTCAGTAAATGTTAACATCTTATTAATCTTTGATCAGTGAGCATCTGCAATTTTCCCAGTGTTGCAGTGAATGATGCTGATCCAAACCGATGTCAAACTATTCTTTTCCTAGACGGCTTTTGCAATGTGCAATGAGATTTTGATTAAACTTGTTTGTTTATTGGAAATAATACAATGAAATTACCGTAGCCTACATTCGTCGTATCCTTTTTCATATCGGTCGTCATCAGTTTTTATTCGTCTCACAACCAACGGCTCATTGTGATAGTGAGTGGTCAAAATACGACACTTCAACGCTATAATAAATTGTTTAACAAGATTTTTTGATCTTCAAGCATCCATCTCCATTCTCACAGCATCATGAAATATTTCCCTTAAAATCCAATGGTCCCATCAAAATAATACACAAACGTATAAGCACAATTACTTTTGACCGAACAAGTACATGACGACCTAGGGGCAAGACATCTTTGATGAAATTAGCAGGATTAAGTATTACTAGATGGTATTATTACTTATATAATACTTTCAAAGTGCAGAGTTCACCGAGTTAGCCATGATCCATATTTGTCTTTTCATTTTTGACAGAAGGAATTGTTCAGACGAACTATACCGAATGCGGAATGAAATAAATAAAATGAGGACAAAAAGGCCGATTCAGCTATTCTCGACGTCTACAAGGTTGATCGTTACTTGATAGTACTAGTGCCTATAAGTGGCCCGCTATGACCTAATCCTTATAGGAAGCCGGATCCAATTCTTGGTACTTTTGATTCATTTGGGCAGTGGGGTGTTTGAGTAGAAGCATTAACCTAAGAATGCTAATGTCGCTGCTGTTCGTGTTACCAACATCTAGTTTGCCACGTCTGACAACGTGAGTACCGGGCCTCAAAGTGTCAAATTAATTTTAAAAACCAAAACAACGACATGGAATGGAGCAAACAATGAAAAACCATAATTTAAGGTAAAAAAAAAATAAAATCAATTTTGCTGTTGCCACAAGCGTTCTACTACTAATATTTCTATTGGTGTTTGAAAGCTACAAAGCTCATATTTGGCCACAATATGCGTCGTATTGAAGTGCTTCTTATGGTATGTGTCTTGTCCCTAGATGACGACTCACAGTGCAGCGAAAACAATCACAACAAGTTTTACGGCGCGAGTTTGGTATGAAATCCTTCAGTAAAGATGTACGAAGGTTTTCCATAGTGTACACTTGCCCGGTGAAGTAAGTCACACAGGGGCCGGGAAAAAATTTGAATCATAATGTGGTGAGACTCAGTGGATCGCTTAGCATATTTCGGTCGGTACGTCTTCGTCACTGTGATAAAAAAAAATGCAAAGTGGATAACTGAACTGAAGTTATTTACCGAAATACAGTTGTTTTATTGTATTATTGGTGTACAAGTGGGCGAACCATGACAGCTTTCACAAAATTACACTTGGAAAAAGAATCCATGTTTCGAATACCCGCCATTGTGGAGTATTTCAACTTTGATACGACGAATAATAGCGCTTGCGACGAAGTGGATCGAAACCCATTTATCAATATAGGGAAATTGAGCTTATTTCTGTACGCTTTTTCAAAAGGGCGATATTGACATCGACATCATTTGTTCAATATGAAATATTTTATCGTTTGCACAATTTTATTATGCTGATTTTGCCGCTTCAATTTGCGAAAATTATCATCACGCCCTTTTTAGAATGCTGTGCTGATTGCGCCTTTCAGAATATTCGATCTCAGTCATAAATCCAATTGCGCCCTTGCCTAGTCCAATTGGAAAAACAATTGTCAATTTCGCCAGTTTGTTTATAAGTTTTGCTATCACCGGTAGCAATTACGCCGGTTTGCATGAATCCAGTTTGGGTTTATTCACAAATTTCATAACGCCAAAAATTGCCATTTTTGACACCCCCTTGTAACGCTTTTTAAATGAATATTCTAGAAATTTTGTGTGAACTGTAACATCAGAAGGAACCACCCCCTTCAGCGTTATGAATTTGATTGACCTTTTTTTTTTTTTTTTCATTTTTGCAGAGTAGTTTTACCGCGAAATACAAAGTGTCGTACCCGTATTGCCGCGAAGTAGTTGAGAATCTGAAAAGCTAAAACAACTTTCTACCACTCGCAATGTGACCCGCAACCATTCCAGGAACCCAAAACAAAAAGAGGTACAAATTAGAAAAGGACGAACGCTAATGGCTGCCGCAAAAGGCTCGCTTTCTCGTAGAGATCAGTAGTTTTGACGTTTGGCTTGGATCCGTTCAATAGGCCTATTCACAAGACGTTCGAAATCAGCTGATCGGGAAGCTTTTTGACAGTTCTTCTATGGAAATGACAGCCTCGTGTTTGCTCCGGTCTTCCACCGATGTAAACAAATGCATAGGCCTTTTCATGTGACAGATCCGTCTATGCATTTGTTTACATCGGTGGAGGACCGGTGCTAACACGAGGCTGTCATTTCCATAGAAGAAATGTCAAAGTGCTTCCCGATCAGCTGATTTGAGACGTCATTTGGATAGGCCTATAGACGGACCTGTCACATGAAAAGGCCTATATAGAATGACCCAAGCCAAACGTCAAATCGACTAATCCCTACCAAAAAGCGAGCCTTTTTGTGGCAGACATCGGGGCTTGTAAAAAAAACTGGATGTATTTCAGTAAGAAAATTTATGAAAAATGATAATTTATTTTGAATTGTATTAATGTAAAATAATATATTTCTATTTATGTTTTTACTAGACTTGTTTACAAAATGCACTTACAATTCTAATCAAGATTCATTTAAATATTCCACTGTTGTTCAAATTCATAGTTTAACTTTCTCAATATTATCCAGAAAACTTTGTTCTAGCTCCTGTAGAGAATAATGTCCAATATTTGCAATTTTTAAATACAGTTTCTGCTGCATGTTTCGGAGTTTATTCAAGAAATTGTTCAATAGATATTTTGAAAATGCAAACATCATTCGAATAGTTCAATCGAGAATTTCCCTAGGAAGTCTCCACCATTTTCTTCAGAAATTTCAAAGTATCGGTAGTAAGAGCGTTCAAAAAAAAATGTTCGAGTGGCTCTCTGGGTTATCTCTAGGAGCATCTCCAGCATTTTCTATAGGAATTACCCTCGGGGCACCCTCCATAATTTCAAGAAAATGCCTATTTTCGGGTTTCCCAAAATTTTGTATAGGAATATGATAGATCATTTCCTTTTTAGCACTTAATAAAAGGGAAGAGCTTAAACTTTCATTTCATGGGTCTTTTGAAGACACTTATTTATTTTCTTTGGAATAATGTTCTTTCACCATGCCAAAAATCCAAGAACTCCAATTTTGTTTTACTTTTTTTAAAAGAAGTTTTTCTTCCACTAATTACGAAAAATTAAGTGGGTTTTGAAACAATAATTTCCAATATTTCCAAAAATTTGTCTACATTTTTGTGTTCACAAAAAGTTTGAAAAAATAAGTTTATTTATCATTTTTGCTCAAAATTTTTCTGCAAAGTATCAGTATAAGTATAAGTTTTTTTTCCGTTCTGTTTTTAACAATTATGTCCAGTATTCTGAAAAGAACATCAGTTCTTCTGTTCGTTTATTGATTCGTTTGTTTTTAATAACAAAATTCACTACAGGATTCCTAAAAAATGTTTCAATTTATCAAGACATCACAAAATATTCTCATCTGCTCACAGATCATTTCATCTCTATTTGTAGCAGAAAGCTTAAAATGCAAAGATCAGAAACGAATCGAAATATCAAATTTTAACTAATAGTTAAACGAACTGGTGAAACGGTTCACAGCCTTAACAGGAAGGGTTACAGTTTTGATCTTTTAACATTTCGGAGTCCTAGTAGGCGTGGAGAAAAAAGTACCTTTAGCAATTGCTAGGCTTTTGGAGTTCTCTATGAAATATGTAATAAACAACATAAATACAGAACCACAAGAGCGATAGTTCAAAAACCTGAAACACGCAAAAGGAAAAAAGACTAGAAGTAACAGAAAACACCATTTATTCAAATGAACACCGAAAGTTTGTTGTTGCCAGATATCGGGACTTGACTTTTTGTTTAAAAAAACGTTGATATTTTTGATATGTTAATAAATACAATTCGTGCTTATAGTATGAATGTCCCTATTATTCCACATTTTTGGCACATTAGCATAGATTACTGAAAGGGAAAACGTCCATGTTTAGTTTGTCACAGTCCTTATTTGCGATTTTTTTGGTCATGAATCAGATAACAACTTTGAGCATCCATATTCTGTGAAGAAACTATCTCCTTGTGTGAGTCACATTCAGCAGGGAAAGCACTGTAGTCGAGTAGTGGAAACAAAGTTTATGATTGCCACTTTTTACATCGGCGAAACACTTCATTGCACTTAATTTATGAAATATGTTTAAGTTATGTTCACAGACCAACAGACGTATCACTGAACAGAATTAAAAACGATGCAAATCGATCGTTAATAAGTGGACGAAAGACAATTAGTTGAGTGCTACGTCTGTTTGTCAGTGTTATATTCGTACATAGACATAGTAAATTATATTATTTGAGTAAAATATAAGAATCTACCAACAGCTCTGTAAGCCGTCAGAAAGTTTTACTTCAGTGATATATGGAATAACTAAATGAGCAAAAAAAATCAATGCAACTTGCTGATATTATGGTTATGCACAAGTTGCATTTTTGGTGACGTTGCGTTGGATTACATTGTTAGTATAAAACATTCGAGGAAGATATTACATTACCATCCAACCAACGCAAATCTCGAATCGAAGGTGCTTTCCGGTCTCTGACGGCGGTAACGAGCCAAAGCAAAGTGAATAGCAATTTACTGAACTATCATTCATAAATCTTACTAAACCGAAACCAATTGTACATATAGTGGAAAACGAAAGAAAACATTTGCTCAATCCCCCTAGCCCTAACATGCCAATCGACACAAAAAAAAAGCAAACGAATCGTTACTTACCCAAGGATTTCAAATCGAACGAATAGGTATGAAATGGAAAATTGTTCAACAATGTGTTTGTTAATCATTTTAGAGTGTTCCGAACGACACAATACGACCAAAAATACTTTTGAAGTAAAATTGGATGCGCTCAAGTGCCAACGACGAAAACAGAGCAACTATTCAAGTTGAAGCAATGATAAAGAAAAACGCTGCAATAACATACTATTGTTCTCTTGTTAATGTTAAATCCATCTCAAAGGTGACGTATATACGTATAGGAAGTTAAATCAAACCCGATCAGGTAATCGAAATCATTGGTTGACAATTGTTTGCTGTTTAGATGTTTATTCATGTTTTTTTTTTTAATTTACGATGAATTTGATGCCAACTACTACACTAGTAACAATCGACCGATTAATTCACGCGCTGTGCAATACATGCCCAATCAAGTTTGAACAACGTTGGTTACAATAAATGAACTATTTTTTTAAAGGTAGATGTACCGTTGTGAAGAATCTCATTTATTTAGAAAGAAAATGTCCACAGTGAAGAATATTGAATGCGTATTTTGTATAGTTCCTACAAAGCTCGTTATCCCTTGTTTGTAAATGAATCTGTTTAGGAATTTTGATTATCTTGAATAAATCTTTAGATTATTCAAATAGTTGCAGATGTTGGACATGAAAAATCCCAGAAGGTAAGTCTGCAATAATTACTAGTGAAATGATTAGTAGAATTCTCAATGCTGGTCTCAGACGATTCTCGGGACGAACTATCGAATGCATTTCATGAATCGACTTCAGAGAAAAGGATCGATGGAGGACTAAATAGCTAAATATATGAAGTAGCTCATGACAGGATTTCAGAGAAATTGCCAGCAGTTATTCCAAAGGATTATTTTAATACAGTTGAATTTCGTTCGTTGCACTATTTTTATGTGGGCTACGTTTTAATTGGACTCCCGTTAGTTGGGCTATACAAACTTATATTATTTTACGGATTCCTGTAAAATCTCAACAGCTGAACAGTTCGGTGAAATAAATTAACGGAGTACGGTAAATTTTTACAGTATTCGGTGAAAAATCACCGGAATCCGTAAAATTTCGACTGAATTACGGTGTTTTATTTCACCGAACTGTTCAGCTGTTGAGATTACGGTGAAATTCACCGTAAGAGCTTAGTGTGTAGCCCACCTAAAACGAAGACAAACGTCATTTTCTGATCTATGGAGATGACAGTCATGACAGTCCCGATAATCTACCGATGTAGACGGACCTGTCACATGAAAAGGCCTATTATCAATGTTGGTAGCTTTGTTTTCCTTTTGTTCTATGTTATTTGACAGCTCGAAAATCAGCCCGATTAGTGAAAGTTTTTCACTTAGTAGGCTACAGGTTTAGTGCAACGAACGATAGTTGACTGTACTTATATCTTATACGAAAATCCTTGAAAAAATCTCTGAAAAATCGTCGGGTGCTCTCTGGTTCAATCATTGTTAATTTTTTGAAAGGTTCATGAAGTTATTTTATGTGTATTTGAAGTAATTTTAGATGGAACGTTATTATAAAAAATAACCCTAGCTATTGAAGAAATTTTTATAAAACAAAAATCGTTTAACGAAATTTTGATTTTCCGTTTTGTGTTATGGTAATTTTGTCTGTGGTAATATGATAATGAAGTGAAACATGCTTCGCACTTATGGTTTTCATTGAACTAATATGAAGTCCATAATAGCCTTATGAAATATGGTATCATTTAGAAAATGACTCATGACGGCAATGGAAATCATAAGGCTTGCAATGAAATTTGTAAAAGTTCATTATATATAACATTTTTCTTAATTATTATTATCATTTCAACGGTATGAAATCCATATTAACCTTCTGAAATAGATTTTTATAGATTTTTCAATGTTTCATAAGGATAATTGAAATTCGTTAATTAATTTACCTGAGTGCATGGTTAATTAAATGCAGGATACATGGTTATCCTATTCAATTGTTTCTCAAAACGTTTCACCCCTCGTTGTTTTATAGCTAGCGTAAAAAGCTGGATATGTGTGATTTTTGATCATTCATCCCAAGTTTCAGTTGGCTCAATAAGTGCATACAATTCCCTTGTTGAGGCGCAGCCATGGCCTAATCAATAGATCCACGCTATATTAAAATCGGGGTAGAAAAAGGGGTACCGTTTTGTCTCAAATTCCGAACAGACTCATATTCCGAACACTCGGTTTTTGTATGGCGATTTTGTTGAAATGTTTCGCTGAAATATGTCACCAAATTACCATGAAATGGCAGTCAATTGAAATTCAATTTAAACGCATATAAATATATGTTATACCCCGGGAGTGGTTATAATTCGCTAGGTCAAGGTCAGTGAAATTAGCTCAGATATATTTATTTGCAAAATTATTCATCTGAATGCGATTCATTCGTGCTGTTCGGAATTTGAGTCAAGGTGTTCGGAACATGAGACAGAATGAACGCAGTGTTCGGCATTTGAATCAAAATGTTGTTACATACTTTTACGTAAAAACAATACTAAACAAGTTTAAATGAACTTTTTCATCGACACACCCAACAACTAACAGTTAGACTTTGTGAAGAAATTTAAATTTTCACAAATATGAGCTTATTTATGCCTCCCAGATGCATTTGAAGTCACTGAGTGATTCCAAGCAACAGCACCAAAATTTGGTAAATTTTTTAATTCATTTTTTTCTATTGAGCTGAAACTTTGCACAGTTTTCCAGTTCCATCTAAATCGTCATTTTCCGATATCAAATCTTCAAGTTGAGTCACGACTAACTTTTCAAAAGGGTGTATGTGAAAATGGTTCAAAAATATTCAAAAAGCTGCACAGCAAAAACGGTTCGTTCGATTGTTAGACAACTAAAGAAACAAAGTTAGACAACTAAATAAAGATTCCAAAAAAATATACAAAATATACACAAAAAAATTTTTTTTTGCATTAAAAAACATAATTTTTGACACAAAAACTCAAATATCTCAAAACCCTATCGAAAAACCAACGTAATTTTTTGAGGGAAAACGGTCCATTATATTAGCTATCTACCATACAAATTTGGTGATGGTAAACCAATAAACAAAAAAGTTATGACATTTCAAACATGTCACAATTTTTACATTTAGTAGAAAAAAAATTTTTTTTTCGGTTTAAATTATTACGGGAACCGCAGTTTGTTGCTGATTTTATTGTTAAGGGCCTTGCGTGAATTAAACAAGTCGTTTTCATGTATTCATTAGTATTATGTATATTATATGTAGAAATATTATGTATATGTATAAATATTATATGTATATGTATATATGTATAAATTAAAATGAATTAACAGATTACACGAAAATATTTTTTTTTTACCAGGATATTTTTTTTAGAGTATGATCGATGAGTTTGTAAATGTTATATATAAACTTTAAAAGTTTTGGATTTGGGTATGCGTTATGAGATCATGAAAACATTTTATTAATACTTATTTATTTATTTATTGTTATTCAATTTTTTTACAATATCGAACACTTTTGCATCATTATCAGTACAGTTCGAGTATAGTTTTGCTTTAATTTTATTTTCTGACAATGGAATGAAACAGTGAAATTTTTGGGTTCCTTGGATCGTTTTCGCGTTATTATATTGCTCGCTGAGCTCTGATGCCGTTAATTCGTACTCTTCAGTAGTAGTAAAACAAAATGATAATTTTGTTAAATCTTCTTCTTTTCTGCGATTCGCCCAATCAAATACTTCTTTTGCAGTTTTAATTGGATGCTCACGTTCTTTGGCTAAACTTGCTCTTGTGGCCATGCGCTTTATGGTTCCTCCAATAGCATCACAAGGACCTTTGCCATGTGACGTAGCAAAGAAATGCCATTCTGCATCAATTCCGTACTTTGATTTAAATTGACATAGGCTCGAAAAATTCTTACGGTTTTTGTACTGCGATGCTGCTCCATCAGACATGAAATATATCTTTCTGATTTCTTTATCCTTATCAACGCGTAAAAAGTTAATCATTTTGGCAATGAACAAATTTACAGATACTGAGTCGTGTCTTAAATCTTCGGAAATTACAATAAAACTAAAATGTTCAATTTGCGTACTTCCATTGAAATAAATAACGAATGGATGAATTGTAGCTTGTTGTACGTTCCAGTGATGGGACTGCACTTCATCTTGCAATACAAAGCTATAGTTTTCAGAAAAATCACAAATGACTAAAAATTCATTATCTTGTAATGTATTTTTCGTATTTTTTAAAAAGCGGGATTGCTCTGTTTTAATAAAGTCGTGAGGAATTAAACTTTCTAATTTCAAGCAAAAACATGACACAAACTCATCTACAGGTTTTACAATAGTTTCTAGGTCACACCTATCCGTGGTCACCCATTGCTCAAATGATAACTGATCAATATAATTTTCTTCAAACTCAGCGAATAAAGTATTTTCCAATGATGAAGAATTTGGACAATCCGAACAAGATCGTAGATAGCAATTTGATGTTGTATTTTCACACAAAAGACTACCAGTTAACATTTTAATATCCTTTGATAAATTGATTCTTTTCAAACTATGTATTGACCATTGCACGAATTTTTAGATTCTATTGAAATTGTTCATGTGCTAGAGACAATTTGCACACTCACTAACACCAGTAGGCATATGCCTCGAAAGCTATTTATGACGTTTCAAAATAATTTCAAGCAGAGAAATGAAAACTTTTTTTTAGTTATGTTTATTAGAAAGTAATTAGCATTGGTATAGAAAAGTGTCTACCGTATTGCCAGCTACATCCCACAAACAAACTTCATTTCTCTTGTCCCTTTTCCTGGGTCTTATAATCGCGAGCGGCAGCCAACAGCCAGCATCTGCAATTGGGATGGATTTTTTTTTCTTTGTGAAGATATTATCTGATGATCCATCATCTAAATCGTCTTCGGAATCAGAGCCGTTTCCGCAGATACAGTACGTAATCGATTAGCGATTCAGCATTCCTCCTAGCGAAAGAACTTTTACTAACTTGATCCTCGCCGCTGTCCAACGGCTCACCCAACTATTTCACGTTGAGGATCGAACTTAACTTGTCATCTAGAGGTATACCAGGTATGATATCTGCACAAGCCATTGTATCTTTCTTTGGGTGGCATTTCTGGCAATGTTCGGATTGCATTCCCGGACCGAGTAAATTTAGTTCGTCAGTTGAATCATTTCCCCAAATCAAAACAAACACTTAAAAAGTTAGTATCAAAGCATGCTTTCAAACTCTAAAGTACGTGGTTGTGTGAAGTGTGCAATTGTTCACTGTGCAAATATTTTCTGCACAGTAGTCTAATAAGGTGCAAAATGCTCAATAAGATTAGGTTAATATTTTCGTGTGTTGTGCACACACAAACATTATGTGTTCCTGAATTGGATAGAAGCTTGCATTGCCTTGGACGAAGGCTTGCAAATGAGGAAAAACCTACTTTAATATTTTCGTTAATTTCCTTGAAGCGTGTATACGCTTCTTTCAAAGTAGTCATCATTAATCGTTTTTGGATTGCTTGACGCTTTCCATCTTTTTTTACAGATACATAATCTTTTTGGCCAGGCATAGCTCTACTTACTTCATCGTCTTCAAAATATTGAATTATTTTTTCTTTTGTCTCATCTGTTAATGAAGTACTCGACCTAGCATTTTTGGTTGCAAGACAGTTATTTTTGAATTGTTTTGCCTCTTTTGCTGTATTTCTTTTGGTTTTGAACTCATCAATGGCGTCTTGAATAGACCATGAGCTTGGCAGCATCGACAAAATCAATAATTTTTCTTTCCTTGTCGTGGCTAGATTCGAGAACCTTTCCTTCATATTCATAATTACCTCATCGTAGTCTGTATTTTCCACATCCTCAGGTCCTAATTTGAAGAGGTTTCTTCGTACAGCTTCGTTGATTTCACGGTATTTTTTCTCGGGATAATTGACGTAACCCATCTTAGTCCATTTAATCGGAGTCACTTTTATTCCAGCTATCCCTTCGTTGAAGCGTTCGATGTTGACCTTCTGGATGCACTCATCTTCTGATTGATTTGTTGAAACAGATGTCGCTGATGGTACCGTGGCAAGACTATCTGCACTTGGTACTTCTGGTAACTCCTCAGTTGTTGTCGGTGCATCTAGTAATTCCTCAGTTGTTGTTGTTTTCGAACTTCCTGCAACCTGATCCACCGATGATGTACAGATTGCCCGTTTGTCAACGTTTAAACGGCAGGACGTACAAATGCGTAAATTTGTATTCAATGTAGACATTGGAGCATAACCAGCCGCTTTCAGTTTATCTATGGTGCTTCGGTGAGATTTCGTAGCTCTTTCGAACACTTTTTTTCTGCAAACGGCCTGCAACAGTTGAGAAAGCGACTACTCATGTTGCTCGTTAGATTTTAATAAACAAAATCACTTTTAAGTTTTTACTGACTAGTTTGGTGTCGTTTGCTTGACTGAAGAAAAATTTTACAATTAAATCTTTTATAACCATAGTGGTAGTATATTTTTAGCTTTTTCGTGAGTATGTTCATGGTATGTACCTATCATGTTTTTGATGTTGTTGAAGTTACTCGCTTTCTCCCAAATATGATTAACAAAGTCTATTCTCTACCAAGGCGGGTCTATACCCAGGTGTAATCAGATTTTAACTTTGTGGAGAAAACCAGCGCCGAGAAAACCGACCTGCTTTACGTATACTAGATCACCTGGGTATATACCCGCCTTGTTCTCTACGAGGTAAACTTTTTGCAGGTAAACTAGTCGTATACCTGTATAGAAAACTTTTTTTGTTGCTTTTGTCTTCAATATTAGATTTCTTATAGGTTTCTTTTATCAAAAGGTTTCAACACTATCGAGAGAATTTTTCTTCAGTTACGTACAATAAAAAATATGACACTATCAAGACTTTAGATCACAACACTGGATCGCGTCTAACTTTCTAATAGATGCTATAATAGTTATGAATAATTAAATAAAATATCATGAAAACAACTTGTTAACCTCATGTGGTACCCTTAATAAAAAATTCAGCAACAAACTGCGGTCGTAAAAAAAATTAACAATGAAAAAAAAAATTTTTTATCACTAAGTGTCAAATTTGTGAAATATTTGAAATGTCATAACTTTTTTGTTTATTGGCTTACCATCACCATTTTTATGGTAGATAGCTAATATAATGGACCGTTTTCCCTCAAAAAATTACGTTGGTATTCCGATAGGGTTTTGAGATATTTGAGTTTTTGTGACAAAATTGATGTTTCTTAATGCAAAAAAAATTTTTTTTACTGTGTGTATTTTTTTTGGAATCTTTATTTAGTTGTCTAACTTTGTTTCTTTAGTTGTCTAACAATCGAACGAACCGTTTTTGCTGTGCAGCTTTTTGAATATTTTTGAACCATTTTCACATACACCCTTTTGAAAAGTTAGTCGTGACTCAACTTGAAGATTTGTTATCGGAAAATGACGATTTAGATGGAACTGAAAAACTGTGCAAAGTTTCAGATATTTTTGAAATGGTCGATCAGAATCGACTTGCATGCCTCCGTGGAATCCCTCCACTGTTGGCCTTAAGTCACAGACAAACAGACGTAACACTTAGAACAAATCTCGATCCAAATCATAGTCACGAAGACATGTACGCCCAATGCTAGAATTAGTGTATTTGGCCGACGGGCCAACAGATGGCGGTAGTGTGTAAACGTCAAACGCGAACAAAAACGATGCGAGCGCTGCGGGTGGCGGATTGGCCACCTACCATATTTTTGAATCGACCGTTAAAAAGGTGGTCGATGGACAATGATGAGAGTGTGACGTCTGTTTGTCTGTGCTTAAGTGTTCGGAATACGAGTCAAAACGGTAGATTGATAGTGGAATCGTGGGATTGTAAGGCTGTGGATACTGTAAATGCGAGCTTGTCAAAAAGTTTGAGAACACGAATACGCGATCAGTCTAGTAATCCTTGTGTTTGTTCAAAAACTGAACATGAACACCTAATGTCGTTTTTCTTTATTTGCACCGCCTGCACCGTTTTCCCACCGGTGTAGCAAAAGTTGCACCCAAACCGTTCTTTTATTCCGCAGGTAGCACACCGTTTTTACACTCGGTTGCCACCGGTGCAGAAAATCCTACACCCTGATCGAGCTGGGTGTAGCAGGTAATGCACTCTTTTTACCAATACATATATGGATCTTAACTGTCAGTGGTGTTCTTGTTTTGGTCGTTTTGGTAGATTTTGTTGTTTTCGGTAACGAACAAGCGAGATCTTCATTTTATTAGAATCCCAGCGCAATGGATACGACAACACAATCCGCGAATTCTTGTTCCGGGATTCACGTACAAAGAAAGTAGAAAAACACGGACTACGTTTCTTTACGACGTCTATTTAACTACGGTATAGTACGGACTAAACAATCAACATACAATAATAAATATACATAGTTCTCAGCAAAAATGCATCGTCGATCTCTTTTTCTGACATTCACACTCATAGTCACTCATCAAACAGTTGTCATTGCATCGACCAAGGGGTTGACTACACACTCATTTTGTGTTTCCTACCAAGGGGCTGTCACTACACTAATTCAACACTCCTCCTTAGTGCAGCCCCCTAATCTACTGTCTCGTCTATACTCCTCCTACGTAGAACTCGAATTAAAAAAAAAAACTTTGCTCCTACTGCTTCAAGTAGTACAAACCCTCACTTTTCTCACCTACTACGAGCACCCTATTAACATCCATGATCCGACAATTCGTTGGACCAAAAACTACATTGTATCCTTCCTCCGTTATCTGACTAACCGACAGCACATTTCTAGATAATTCAGGCACATAAAGAAGCTCCTTCAGTTTGACAACAACTTGCTCACCATCTAATCTAACTCCAGTAATTCTTCCCTGTCCGCTACCTTTTGCTTTAACCTTTTTCCCATCTGCCAAAATCACATCTTCATTACTAGGATTCCACCAGCCAAGGTGCGCAATCGAATTCGTCATGTGTTTTGTGCATCCGGTGTCCAGAATCCATTTTTCAGGAGGCACATCACTTTTAGTAGTCACCGTGAAGCATACTCCACGATCATCACCATTGCTTTCCGGTTCCGGTTGCTGCACAGTTGTTGATTTAGCTTGACCTACATTTCGCATGCTAGCTTTCGTCTCTTCCAACAAAACAGGACAACTTCGCTGGAGATGGCCTTCACGTCCACAGTAGTAGCACGTCCGAACAAAACTTCTTCGATTCCCAAACTGCACTGTAGACTTCATCACCTTTTCATGGACATTCTCTTGCTTACAGCTTTCGTTTCTCCTTCTCCACTCATCCAATAGCTTCCCCTTCACGTAGTCCAGTTTCAGGTCTTCTTCAGGGCGTCCTTCTAGAGCAGTTACAAGAGGGCTGTACGACACAGGCAGACTGGACAACAAAATCGCCACAACAAGGTGCTCTTTCAAAGACTCGCCTAATCTAGCCAGCCGGTGAACCAACTCTGAAGCTTCCACCAGATGATCGGACATGTTTCCTTCTTCTTCCAAACGCATCGAACAAAGTTTCCTCAGTACGTGGATCTTGTTTGATAATGATCCTCGCTCATGGTAGCTTTTGAGCTTGTCCCACATTATCTTCGCACTAGCAGCTTCCATGATGTGGATCAGCTGGCTGTCGTCCAGCGCTAATCCAATCACAGCTCGAGCCTTTTCATCTTTCCTTGTCCACGCTGACGTTACATCTGGCGGCTCCGGCTTAGGGTCCTTCACTACTGTCCACAAATCTTCCTTCATTAATAGCAACTCCATTCTGAATCTCCATGTTGACCAGTTGACATCGTTCAACCGATCGAACGTAATCTTCGCTTCAGCCATTTCACAACTGGTTCAATTTATCTCAAAAACAAATCTACTTGGCCCACTGTGCTGTCTTTCTCTCTACTGTTTCCAAATAACAACACGTACAGTACAATACAGTCTCACATGATAGTCTACACAAGAGCAAAACAAAATGAACACCAGTAGAACATTTCAATACTTGAATCGGCGCAACTGACAACCACTCCTCCTCGATCTAACTCTTTTGCCACCACAACTCTGTCCGTACTATTCAATTTCGGTTTTGTATGGCCTACATTGCCGTCAACGTACTCCACCGACTCAACACTTTCTCCTAAAACTGCTATTCGAACGCAGCATTTAGACACGCCGGGGAAACAATCATTATTCGAAACGTTCACTAAACGCAGTTAACACAATGCCTTTTTCGATAGACACTTTTTAGTCACTTTCTTCGTGAAAAAACTGGGCCATAACCTATTAGAATCCCAGCGCAATGGATACGACAACACAATCCGCGAATTCTTGTTCCGGGATTCACGTACAAAGAAAGTAGAAAAACACGGACTACGTTTCTTTACGACGTCTATTTAACTACGGTATAGTACGGACTAAACAATCAACATACAATAATAAATATACATAGTTCTCAGCAAAAATGCATCGTCGATCTCTTTTTCTGACATTCACACTCATAGTCACTCATCAAACAGTTGTCATTGCATCGACCAAGGGGTTGACTACACACTCATTTTGTGTTTCCTACCAAGGGGCTGTCACTACACTAATTCAACACATTTGCGCTCATTTTCGACTACGCAGATAAAATGGATTTATTTCGGAATTGAATATTCTTAGTATTTATTAATGCTACAATAAATACAGGTTTTATAAGAATAATAAGATATACTGAGTATGTTTCATCAGTAGGAGCTTTTACGGCTTATATTAAAAAAAGGAAGGCTTCTCTCAGGTGTTTGAATTGCATGTATACCAGTACTACAGTAATACATTAAAAACACTTTAGCTCGGTCAAATTTTCCGAAATTTGCTCATGGATGCCAACAAAATAGAATAAGTAGCGGCTGGAGCTGTATGTTCCCGTATCTTAAGCACGGAATTCAAAATTTCTGGTTCTATGTTTTTCAAAAATATTGACGAGTAATCGACATTGATTTTCCAATAGAATTAAATTCTAATGATGATTGATTTCCGTTGCTCTCTTCGCCTTATTACAAAAAAAAAATCAGCTTTTGCATCGTGAGCTAGAAACATTGCGGGAGTATGAGTTTTGGCGAAGTTATTAGCCAGAGAGAGGATCGATGAAATTAAATAAGTCCTTACACTATTGAAATATGAAAATTCTGATTTTTTTAGCATTTATTCATGGTATCAATTATCAGGAAAAATAAATTAATGTTCATATGCCAAACATTTATTTAAACATTTTACATTCAGCCAGTGTTGTAAACACCATTAACAAACTATCCAAAACCCGAACGAATCTAATGTTTCCGAATCCCTTACAGCAAATCATGAATAACAGAAACAGCTGTTCTATCTGTTTGAAGAATGACATTTTGTTTTGATTGACGCCTTCACTAATACTATCATACGCTGTCAAAATATTGCACCGAAACCGTTCTATTTTCCGGTGTCAATTGTTACACTCGCACGGTGCACCGTCGGGAATAATCGAAAACGACATAAGACAAGACGTGTCAGGTCGAAGTACAAAAATGAAGCCAATTGCCTGTCAAAAAAAACCACTTCTCATTGGTCGGTTTGGCAAAGGCCTACTTTCACATCGTTGAGTTGGATTACAACAGGGCACTTTGTTGCTAGCCTGGCCGTGTTGCTAGTTTCATAAGTTAGAGTTTTTATCAAAAGTTTGGAAAATTTCATGAAATCTTTTTGTTTTCAATCCATTTATATTCGATGTTAAGTTTACCGCATGTGCTCTTACAATGCAAAAATAATTAAAAAATACATAAATGAAAGCAAAATAATGGCAAATAATCATGTTGTCGGTTGATGAATCAGTCAATGAAGCAAAACTAAAGAATTGAATGTGTAATACACACGAAGTTTGTAAGAAAATTACAACAAATCTTCATAGACGTTCATGAATCGATCCATAATTTTAAACACACGGATCAAGCGTGTAGTTTTTTTTTCAGTGATATCATTTATGTCTTATTATGGTAGCCACTCTATGAAGTACGGTAAATCTGTATTTTCAAGAGCACATATCTGGAGAACCGAACACCCGTTTGAGCTGAAAACTTAATCGATTGGTCACCACCAGCGAGTGACCAATCGATTAAATTTTCAGCTTAAACGGATGTGTGATTCTCCAGATCCGTGCTCTTGAAAATTTGAGGTTTGGCTTCGATTCATCTTCACCTTAAGGAAGGACCCCACAAGGTTCCGTGATTTTTTTTTCAGTGTGAATTGATGGATTCAAAATAGGTGCTTATGAAATGTAACGCTCCTACATTATCCGCAGCTGTCATCGTCTTCACAGTGAGCTTCACATTAGTAGCATCTTCAAAAACAAAACAAGAAATTCACAACAAGAATCCGCTGCAGCGTCGAAAAATCATTGCCCTTTCCTTTCGGTTCATTCCGTTTTCTTTATAAGGTAAGATTTATTGCAAATCGTGATTCCCCCTTTTGCATTAAATGACCAATCTCTCGTTTAATCTTCCCAGCACCATGATTTGCAGCACTGTCACCTCACAGGAAACCATCTGCAGTAACATCGCAAGCCTATGCCGAGTTTGTTCCGCTCCCGGATCGCACAGCATTTTCCAAAGAATTCCAGCCTACCTGCATGAACATCCTCGGGAGTGCGCCCGGTGGCCGTTCCAGATTCACAGGCTCATCACGGAAGTGACGGGGCTGGAGATTACCCAGGATGATGGGCTTCCACAGCACATTTGCGTCCTCTGCATTTCGTACCTGAAACACGCCTACACATTCCGAAGGCAGACAATCGACAACGTTGCAGCCTTGCTGGCAGCCAAGTATCTGATTGGGGTGCAGGAACAAAGGAAGGATTCCAAAGACGCGATGGAGATCATTCCAACGATGCCAAGCCCAACGGTTATTCGGGCTAACGTTAACGAAATTAGCTACAAAATGATGAACCCTGGAGGAAGAGGACGAAAGACTGGAATCTCTTTCCAGAAGAATTTGGACAAGGAAGTGCTTCAGCAGGTGCTGGGTGGGAACGTTCAACAGAAGAAGAAACAGAATAACGCTGAAGAGGAGCAGAGGCGAATCGAGGAGGCGTTGCTCAGCAGGTGGCATGATTCGTCCCCGGAGGAAAATGGAACGGAAGACGCGAGGGGATTCTTCAGTTATACGGAGAAGGAATTTCAGGAAGATGATATCATGGAACTGGACGATCTTAAGGAGCACAACATAACGTTTAATCTGCCGGAAGATTATAAGGAAAAGAAGTGTCCCTCTTGCCGGAGACGATTCATGTTCGAGGAATCGTACAACGAACATCTCAAAGAATGTCTTCTGTTCAAGTTGGTTAAGTTCATAAGGGAAGTGTATCATTTCCTGTTTCTAAAGGAGAACCGATCTATCTCTTCGTTTGAGTTCATCCGGAGGGTAGTGTTCTCCGTGAAGAAAACCGTTGAAATAATTTCTTGCTACGGCGAGCAAAGTATCGAACCGGAACTGGAAGCTGTAGAGAGTTCGAGTGCGAAAGCTGCCGACGAGGAGTCAATCAAAATCGAACAATCTTTCCTGAGCAATTTGGAGAAGCTTCGACTGAGCTTCAACCCCGAGGGATCCAAAATCGTTTCACCTTCTGTGTTGCACCGTCAAGTTGATGATGGCCGAAGCTCATTCACCACCGGATCAACTTCCATCTCCCCTCTGGTAGCGATTACCCGGTGCGAAGAATGCCACGTGACATTCGAATCGGTCACCGAACTGGAAGCACACAATCTAAACTACCATCGAGCTCCACTCGTTGTCACCACCCCGAATAATCTCAAAACGCCCGCACGATTTCCTCCAGCTCCAATTGCACCATCTCCCAATGAGGTGGACATGATCAAAAACACACTCCTCTCACAGACCCCAGATTCGTCGAGCGGAGGCCCTGGCGAAGGAAGCAGCAGCGATGATCAACGCAAGACGGTCAGTTGCAAAAAATGCCAGCAGCGCTTCTACACAATCACCCAGCTGGACCACCACCAGATTCGCTTCTGTCAGCAGAAGTTGGACAGCCCAGCGGAACGGAACCGGAAGAATCTGAACGCCAGCTACTTCTACACAATGGAACTGCTCAAAGATGTGAAGTAGTCTCCCTCCAAAAGGCTGGGTTCTTCGCTTTTATCACATTTGACGACTTAACGTTAGCTGTATTAGTGTGTATTTGATACTCTTTTTTATAACTGTAAGTGTATTGGTCCAACTCTAAATTTGATCGTTTTTGATGTTGAACAGTTACACTCGTGCGAGAAATGCGTTTCAACGCATTCTGTCCTATTTTGATGAATTGTAAAACCGTTTTTTTTTCTTTTGTTTCTCGCTTAAAAAGCAACAGTATTTAGTTTTTAAATTTTTAAGTAAATGACTAGATTCTCATGGTTTAAGCACGAATATTCCCACTGATAAATTGAAATTTGATGCAACGTAAATACAAAAATCATTTTTGTATACACCTTCATAATTTTACCATGTCATAATTATTTAAATTTGAAAGAAAAGCCTAGATTTACAAAACGGATGCGTATAACTGAGAACCCATATAAGGTCACCGGTAAAATAATGAGTCCACTTCATTTAATCACGCATATAAACAACACAATCTGTTTAAAAACGCAAAATTCTTCAGTGAAATCAGTCAAAATCAGTGAATCAAATTGTCTCTCGCAAGCTCGCTCACAACCGTTTGTCCCAACTGTTGCGGATAAGGATACAATAAAAAGTAAAATTGTCATGACAATCACAGAGCGCAACATTGTTGCAACATTTTCAACTCGCGATTTATCAGTTATTTTAAACACAAAACAAAGTTTGCTTAATGGATGCTGTTCGATATCGTGTCAACGCTTACCAACAAGGAGAAAGTTCTCGAAAATTGCAATGCGAAGCCCAGAAAATCGCTGCGCGCGTAGTGGTCGATCATTGTCATATTCTGTTCAAGTGCTGATAAACTGATGTTGCGGAATAAAATTGTTGCAACAAGAATAGGAGATGACAATGTCTTTGTTGCTGCGTGTTGGGTGACAATTGATTCACTGGTTAAAATGTGTGTTAAATGGCGCTGGAAGTGGGTAGAACAGGAAGGACATGTACTACGCACAAAAACACCACGGTGGGACAGTCAAAGGATTGTCCTACCCACGATTCAAAACAAAGAAAATAAATTTTGGAAAAAGCTTGAAAATTAATTTAAATTAATTATCATCTGTTCAATATACATACAAGCTCGTGTGGCGAATGATACCGAATAGGAAACTAACTATAAGAATTGTTACTAGAAACTTCTTTAACCGTTAGAAAAATAATGGAGCAATCCTCTATGGTATTTCTGAATGAATCAATGGATGGTTTCTTGAAAAATATACACGACTAGTCTGTAAGGACTGTTCATTTTATAAAGTGGACACTTTGGACATGCAATATCTTTTTAATTTATCAATGAAATCTGTGCTATCGTTGTGTATTAGTAGGCTTTGATTAGATTTGTAAATAATAAATTCAGATTATTGTATGCACCTACAGAGAGTGGACGTACTTAATTCAAGCTATCACATCTGGCGACGAGGGTGGGATCAAAGTATTTGGAACACGAACTCGGAACACGCATTACGAATATTTCAAACGGATAACGAATCTATTTCAAAAAGACAAATATTTCAAAGGA
The DNA here is from genome assembly GCF_002204515.2 of Aedes aegypti. NCBI lineage: Eukaryota > Metazoa > Arthropoda > Insecta > Diptera > Culicidae > Aedes > Aedes aegypti. The sequence continues at coordinate 329,383,326 of NC_035109.1, forward strand.
TTACGAATTTAGAGAAAACATTTTTTTGAATTGGTTAGAAATTAATGTGTTTTAAAAAAACAGTACACTGCTATACGCAGGACACTCCGCTGCTAATAGCAGGGAAGGCGTAAAAGCCTCTACCATTTGTAGAAATAAGCTATACTGCTATAAGCAGGACACTTTCACTGCGAAATGCAGGAAAAAAAATCCACAATTGTTTGAAAAATAACAGATGAGCTATTACCATAGCAACCATCCCTATGACTAAGTTTAAAAAATTTTAGCTGAAAGAATGGAAGGATGGAATATAAATCCATTTAAGTTCAACCATCTTCCCGAGACACAAACCCGAAAGGAATGGATGCGATGGAAACGAAACTTTGAGGTCATTGTTGCAGCCAGTGAGGAAAAGAACTCGACGAAAATCAAAAACATATTGCTTGCGAAGGGAGGCCTCGAGCTTCAAGATTTATTCTATTCCATAGAAGGAGCAGATGTTATCGAAGATGAAGAAAGCACCGACGATGGACAAAATGAACCGGAGAGTTTTATTTTCAATATTGGTGATGGAGATGAATACCTATGGACAAAAGTAGGAGGTGTGCTGATACAAGTATTAATAGATTCAGGTAGTTCAAAGAATATTATTGATGACACAACCTGGCAGTACATGAAAAAACATCATGTGAAGAGTTGCGTTCCAAATTATGTACCGAGCACAATTTTGAGAGGATACGGCCCGAATGCGAAACCATTGGAAATCGTTCATGTTTTTGAAGCTTCGATATCTGTTGATTCGTCAGACAGCAAACTTGAAACAATCGCGACGTTCTATGTTATAAAAGGAGGACAACAATCATTGCTTGGCAAGGAAACAGCAAAATCTCTAGGTGTGTTAAGAATTGGACTACCTGGTCCTGAGAATTCAATTAACATGCTGATGTCTATGGAGAAACGTCCTTTTCCAAAAATGAAGAATGTTAAGGTGAGGATTCCCATCAACCAGAGTATTACCCCAGTTACGCAAAGAGTTCGCCGTCCACCGATTGCATTGTTAAACAAGATTGAAGACAAATTGAATCAACTGTTGGCTATGGATATAATTGAACCCGTATCAGGTCCAGCACAGTGGGTATCTCCGCTGGTTACTGTCATCAAAGACAATGGTGACCTACGCCTATGTGTGGATATGCGCCGTCCATACCAAGCAATTCAGAGAGAACACCATATGATGCCATCCTTTGAAGATTTTCTGCCACGTTTCAAGTCAGCTAGATTCTTCAGTCGTTTAGATATCAAGGATGCTTTTCACCAGGTAAACTAGATATAGATAATCTTAAAGACAGTTATGTGTATTTGTATTATTATGTAGTTATTAATATTGTTGAATGTTGTCCTATTTTGATTATGATTTATTTAGATTGAGCTGGAAGAATCATCTAGACATATTACAACATTCATATGCCACAAAGGGCTGTTCCGCTATAAACGTCTAATGTTTGGCATTTCATGTGCACCAGAAATGTTTCAAAAGATAATGGAGCATATTCTAGCAGAATGCGAAAATGTGGTTAATTATATTGATGATACGATAATATTTGGTGAGACTGAGAAGGAACACGACGAAGCTTTGGAGAAAGTTCTGAATGTACTGAAAAATCGAAATATCTTGCTGAACCAGGACAAATGTATTTTCAAAGTAGGGAGGTTGAGTTTCTCGGGCATTTGATGTCTTCAGAAGGAATTCGTCCGACTGTTAGCAAAGTCGAAGCATTACAGAAATTTAGAGAACCAAAGACTTCCGAAGAGATCAGGAATTTTCTGGGACTTGTTACGTATGTTGGAAAGTTTATTCCTGATTTAGCTTCAATCACGGAACCACTCCGTCAATTAATTTGCAAAGAGAACAAATTTGTTTGGACGCAAGAACATCAGAAAAGTTTTGAACATTTAAAAAGATTAATATCTAATGTACAAACGCTGTCATTTTTTGATAACTCATTGAGGACACGAGTGATTGCGGATGCCTCACCAGTAGCTTTAGGTGCGGTATTGGTTCAATTTGATGGAATGAAAGATTGTGATCCTCGTATCATCAGCTATGCAAGCAAAAGTTTAACTGTAACGGAAAAAAGATATTGCCAAACGGAAAAGGAAGCATTAGCGTTGGTATGGGCAGTAGAAAAATTTTCAATGTACCTTATAGGTCGAGAATTTGAATTAGAAACGGATCATAAACCACTGGAGATTATATTTTCACCTACATCTACACCTTGTGCTAGAATTGAACGGTGGGTGCTAAGGCTTCAATCATTCAAATTTACCGTTAAGTACCGGAAAGGATCAGGAAACATTGCAGATTCTCTATCACGACTTGTTGTTGGAAATGATCCAGTTGAGTTTGAAACTGACAATCATTTTCTTGTTCTTGCTGTTCAAGAATCAGCGGCCATTGATGTGGGTGAAATCGAAAACGCTTCTAAAGTGGATCTAGAACTCAAAGCAGTCAAGGATTGTCTTGTGTCAGGAAATTGGACTGATCCTTTAGTAAAACCATATGAACCATTTCGAAATGAGCTTGGTATGATTGAAGATACAATTGTACGAGGAAATAAATTGGTTGTTCCACAAGAATTGCGTCCTAGAATGCTTCAGTTAGCACATGAGGGTCATCCAGGAGAGTCGATTATGAAGAAAAGGTTACGAGATCGAGCTTGGTGGCCAGGTATGGACCGCGAAGCAAAAGAGATTGTTTCAAACTGTGAAGGATGTCAACTAATAGGACTACCAAGTAAACCGCTTCCAATGAGTAGACGAGAGTTACCTACAAAACCATGGATCGATGTTGCTATTGATTTTATGGGACCACTTCCTTCAGGAGAATACTTACTAGTGATAGTGGATTATTTCAGTAGATATAAAGAAGATGAAGTCATGTCAAAGATCAATTCTCGGGAAACTGTCAACAAGTTGAATAAAATTTTTATACGATTGGGATATCCAAGAACTAAAACTCTTGACAATGCGAAACAATTTATTGCGAAAGAGTTTGAAGAATATTGTAAATTACACGGAATTCATTTGAACCATTCTGCACCATATTGGCCACAGGAAAATGGATTGGTTGAAAGACAAAATAGATCGCTTTTGAAAAGATTGCAAATAAGTAATGCATTGAGAAGAGATTGGAAGAAGGATTTGAACGATTATTTAATCATGTATTACACGACCCCGCATTCAACAACAGGCAAAACTCCTACGGAATTATGTTTTGGACGTACAATAAGATCTAAGATACCATCCATTGAAGACATAGAAACAGTTCCAGTATCATCGGACTATCGTGATAAAGATATAATAAACAAACAGCAAGGAAAAGAAAGAGAAGATAGAAGACGTCATGCTCATGAATCGGATATTAAGGATGGAGATATTGTTTTAATGATAAACTTGTTACCAGCCAATAAACTAGCTACAACGTTTGGGAGATCGAAATATAAAGTGACAAAACGTACAGGAGCCCGAGCTATAGTAGAAGATCAAGAAACAGGAGTAACATACGAAAGAAACATTGCACATTTGAAAAAGGTTAACCCTTCCATATCAGCCACAACATTCAATTGTGAAGACTATAACAACCCTACATTTAATGAATCAGGCCCAGTGATGACGAAGGAATCAACAATCCTACCTTCGGATGATGATGAACCTGAGTTCCGAGGATTCTCTTCTGATGACTGATTTGCGGATTTGGACAATGAACTATTGATGTTTAAATTTGAATAATATTATTTTATGAACTTTTGAACCATGTTATAACCTGTTATGTATTTGCTATTCCAAAATTATAAGAAAAAGGAGATGTGCTATCGTTGTGTATTAGTAGGCTTTGATTAGATTTGTAAATAATAAATTCAGATTATTGTATGCACCTACAGAGAGTGGACGTACTTAATTCAAGCTATCACAAAATCGAAATCGGTTTTCTGTACATCGTTCGACTAATATTGTACAATGCTGTGGTAATAAAAAAGTTACCAAAATAATATGATTTCACACTAATAAGGCACAACGTTTAGAACGGTCGATTTTTGGAGGTTATCAAAATCAAGGATTATTAAAAATCGGCAGGAAAATTCGACAATTTATATTTTTTATTTTCAAAAAATGCTTGTACTTAGAAAGCATCATCAATTAGAAGCTTGCTAAAAAATATCAAGTTATTTTTGGAGAAGCAATTTTGCAGATATCATAAAATCATTTTTTATCAATTTTTTTTAAAGAAAAATATCTTAAATTTAAATGGAACTGATATGAGTAGAATTTTAAGGTTTAAAGTACGTCCAGACGGAAGTAATAAAATAGTATTTATAATAAAAATAACTTACGCCTTCATAGAGTTGCTAATTTAGTCCCCACGTCATATTTTAAGCACAATAGAAAAACAAATAATTTATTTTCAGAAGACCACTCAAAGCACAATGACAATCATCAAGATTGGGAACACTGCTTGAATTAAATCAAATTTATTTTGCATGTATTATTTTCAGAATGTGTTATTCTGAGACTACCTATCAAAATATTTTGAGAAAAACGCTTACAGTTTGCTCTAGATCGATAAACATGCGTATATAATTTTAAAAGTATGGGATTTTTCAATAAAACGACCATAAAGAGTAAATTTGGTACCCAAGAATGCGGTTAAAACTTAAGATTTTGCTTTTTTTTTATACATATATAGTTTCTTTACTAATATAAACCAGTTTTGAACACGCTTATTACTTTACTTTTTTGCTGGTAGTAAAAAGGTGGTGTATCAGCAAATTTGACCATAAGGAATAGATCAGTAAAGTGACTCAGCGTCAGGAACTGATGGAATATTATTGATGTTTTTAAAAGCTCTACCTTAAGTTGAATAGTAAAGGATACCAACATACAATTTGTTCATTAAATTTAGGATTTTTTTCATGCGAAAAATAATGCTTAAACTTGACGAACAGTTTTTCTTAGGAGTTTTTGCAAAAACTATATAGTTCTTCAACCGAAAGCATTTTGTAAGTTTCTGTTTTTTCATAACATTGTAGAATAATAGTTGAACGATACACAGAAAACCGTTTACGATTTCATCAATAAATAAAAAAGATATACCATAAACAAGGTGTCCACTTTATAAAATGAACAGTCCTTAATAGTTCTGGGATAGATTGCCATGAGCGTTCCTGGAAGTAATTCTTGACAAGTTGCTGGAACTTCCATAGTAATTTATTGAACAATCGTGTTATACACTGCACGAGTGTGGCGGTGCTAGCGTTTTCCGAAAGTGCGATCGCTCTTGATATAACCTATCTGAGTAATGCTGAATTGCTGAATTTCAAGGCAATTCCTTAAAAACTCCAAAAGTTATTTCCTGAAATATGAGCTGATGAAATTCCCGCTGATGTTTGTGGCATCAATAATTAACATATTTAGAGCAGATTGTGACGATTTTCTAAAAGTTTTTTTTTTGCATGATTGTTAAAGAAAGTCCAGTAAAATATTTGATGGAGGTTTTGCGCGATGAAACAATTTTCAAGAATCTTTAGTTTTTTTTCTGACAACGTTTGCAATTAGGTTCACAATTTGTTATCTAGGAAAATAGAACAACCTCACTTGTTGTAAAGATAATCAATTTTAATCTAAATTACTTAATAAAATTGAATCAAAAAGAATATAAATATAGAGGATATTAATATATTTCAATATGAATCATAATACTAGTTGATCCAATAAATGAACTAAAATAGAGGCGATAGCAGTTATATTTTTAAAGTCTTGTTTCCTTTTTTTAATGCAAGTCTCTCAAAAGTTTTAAATGAAACATCTCATATGCCTATATTTTAAACAAAATATCTCTAAGGTTACCAGCGATACCTTCAAAGCCTATTACGGGTCGAACAGGCTCTTCCAGAGATTTTCAAATGATGCTTAGAAAAATTTCCTCAGAATATGCTCCAGGAAATCCTTGAGAATTCTAAAGCTAGTACCTCCAGTAACTTTCTCAGATATTACCTTGATTTTCTTTTCTAAAACTATCCTAGAATTTCCACTACATATTTTTTTCACTAATCCAATAATATCTTCCTTAGATTTCTACAGAATTTCTCCTGAGGAAATCTTCGAAGGTTTATTCCAGAGATTTTGGAAGAAAATAATGGCTGAGTGGTTTTTCTAGAAACCCTACAATAATACAGCCGCCTGTTCATGTGGATTTCTTCAAGAATTCATCTATGAATTCTCCCAGAGATCCCAATAATTCCTTCAATCATTCATACACAAACTTCCATAGAAATTCTGTCCAATGTTTTTAGAGAAATTCGTTGAGAAAACCCTGGAAAATACTATCCCGAGATTGATTTTTTTTAAATTATCTAGGAAATCTACTTAAACTTTCACTAGAGTCCAGGCGTTATTTCAGAGATCATTGTTCATGAGAAGTGGCTTCAAAATTTCCACTAGTTTTATATAAAGTTTCTTCAGGATTTTCTTAAGAAGTGCCTGAAAATGTCCTTGTCACTTCCCTGGAGACAATGCTATAAAAAAACAACTTTCGAGACATACTTGGGAAAGTCTCAAAGTATTACAAGACGAATTTCTGCAGAAATCTTGGAAGGAATCTTTGGGGCAATTGCTGAAGGTATTTTTAATTGCTAGATGAAATCTTAAATGAATTCTCAAAACAGAGAAAATATCTAAAAATACTTGGCAATATTTCTGGTGAATTTATTGATTGAAATATTAGAAAATGTTTTGACCAGATGCCTTGCCGGATATCCCAGGAAAATTGATGGATTAATCACTGGATACAATCTTATAGGAGTTAGGACTTTTTGGAGGAATTATGATGATTCCTGAAACAATCATTGGAGAAATTGTATTTCTTTGGTTCTTCTTGGATACATCCAGGTAATTCTTGAGGCATCAAAAACAATTTTTTTTTGAGAAATTCCCTAGAAAAATCCGGTCAACTCCTTTAGAAATTTCCTGAGTAATATCTGAGCTTCTTCTTCTCCTTGGCATAATAAATCTGAACATTTTATCTGAATAAATTTCGGAATCAAGTAATTCCAAAAAGGTCTTGGATCTTGAAATGTCAGCTCTGATGCTGAGAGGAATCAATCTCTTATCTGCTAGCTCCTATTGGGTTTGGTCTCTTTACGGCCTCTTTCTGGTTCCTTTTAAGATCTCTTTTTTCGGGCAGAGGTTTCTTATTTCAAAAAGACAAGAGGTTTAGTCTCCTGAAAATATCATTAGAACGCTTGAAAACAGTAGAATTTCTTTGACTAAACCGACTAAAACGTCACTTACACCTCTTGCGTTTTGAACCCCTCAAATATAGGAACATTAAATTTTCGGTCTAAAATTGCATAGGGGTAACATTTTTCTTAGCTTCACTGTGCACAAACTGTTTGTCAACGTTTGTCGACGCAGAAAATTAAATATACTGAAAAGCTTAAATGCTATACTAAAACCATATTCGGTCTATTCACCTCTTGTAGTTGTTGTGTTCTACATGCATAAGAAAGAATACAATCCATGTGATTCTTTATACAAAGCTGTAGCTTATACAATATCTGTTTAAAAAAATTATAACTTTTGAACAGCTTAACCGATTTCCAATCTTTTTGTATTTTTTTATGGAATGAAAGACCTTAAGCTTTCATTCCATAAAAAAGATTGGAAATCGGTTGAGCTGTTCAAAAGTTATGATTTTTTTTAAACATTACAAATCTAATGCGCTGAGATCTACAGTGTGTGCCGATGAAAAATGACTGATTTTTTATTTTCAAAAAAATATACCTCAAAAACTAAAAATCATACATCGCTGGAAATTTGACAGTTTACGTAATATTTTCTGAACTTTTAAGAAAAAATGAGAACAGCAATAGCCCCTTTGGTCCCGAGGCCTTCAAAACACGAAAAAACGGAAACTATTGAGTTTTTTCATGTAAAAAACACAATTTTTGTGAAATTTTATATTTTTCCCGAAAAGGCAAAATCTTTAGCCTTCATTTCGTCCAAAAAGATTGAAAATCGGTCAAACGGTTCAAAAGTTATAATTTTTTTAAAAATAAAAATTTTGCAAAATCGCGATTTTTCTGGTCACCCTATTTTGGAAATGGTCACCCTAATCAAAAAATCCAAAAATACGTGTATCCTTATTTCGGATGAGGAACAAAATAGCAAATTTGCACGGAATTCGAAGACCCACTAGATCGGTTTTTCATGGAATGGCTGTATAGTTAAATCTTTTCTATAGAAAAGTATTAGGTATACAAAAGTGGTGACGAGAAAAACATTGTTTCGCGTGTGAATATCATTAATTCTTGTATCCAACGCCAAATTATATAGAGGCGTCTTATTTGGTACATCAACAGCCTACGATGGTTTATGTTCATCGTACTCATCGTATCTATTCGTATAGAGTGCACCAATCATCATTTTGGGTTGTACGGTTGACCATATGACTTACACGGAGTTGGATCACCTTATTTGAAAAAAAAAATCTGATTATAAACAGACGGATAGATGTGCAAAGTACATTAAGGCAATGCACCTATTTGCCGTTTGGTTTATTGAATCAACATAAGTCGGCACAAAATCGGTTGTTGTGTTTTACAATATTAATTGTGTGGAAAATCGTTGTCTCATTCTTTGCAATGTACAATAGAAGAAACAAAGGCATTGCGAAAATCTATAGCACATACAACTGTAGTATCGTGTACCTATCGGTTTTACATTTTCATTGATGAGACATTCATGGTAAAACAAAGCCCCAAGGAACAAATGGTAGCTTTTAAAATACTTACGTGTTTAATACAAGCTGCATAGCAGCAACCATTGCTGAACAATGTTTAAGTTGAATCATTAATTGAATAAAATTAATTTCCGCTTATAAAAAAGCTGTTGTTCCACTTGAAGTTTGTGTTTTGAGTAAGAGCTGAATAAACCTCCGGAAATGCTTTTAAAGTAACTTCTGTTCTACAACACATAAGAAGTTTAACAATTGACTGATTAAAAGCTTCTATAGGTTGTAGCCATCATTTTAGAAGAATATTGAACATTTGATTAACAACAAATCGTACAAAAGTTTCAGTGTCTTATACTTAAAATGTTGACCAGCATGATTAGTAAAATCTAAAAACAATGCGAATAACAGTCTATGACTCTATGAGTATGCTTTTATTCAAGCAAAACATATTATGTCTTTTTATGTTATTTACAAATGTTTCAAATCAAATCTAAGACATGTAGGCGACTATGGATCAACGAGGATAAAGTTCGAATCACATTGAATTAAAAAGATCACAATTTAAATTTTCCAAATGTAGTGATCATCATCTGCGACGTTATTGATATCGGTAAAAGTTACTTACCATAACATTTTTAATAATAATCGAAGCATAAATAATAATTTAACAATAATTACATGAAAGTGGTTACGAAACCTACAGTCCAGAATCACAAATAAACATACATGTTCAATTATTGTTGAATAATAGTGACAGCTAAAAAAATGCCTTACAAAGAGCTGAGAAGATGCTATTAAGTTTCAAATTTAAGTCAATGTTCGACATTTTTCATTGGAATGAATAATAATAGAATCAACACTTATTACACTTTTCCAAATAATCGCTGTCGACTTGTCAAGATTGTTTTACTAATGAGTTGAACAAGTCATTTTTCCGTCTATTAAAGAGCCAATATTCCACCAAACAAATGTAGTTGTGTAAACAGATGTATAGGAGGCGAACTAACGTTTTGGTTGCTTCACACTTCAGCTGTTTCTATGCTTAACATGAACATGATTAAAAGCTGAATAGGTATTTTATAACATTTTAGTACAACATAGATATATCATCCGAGCAGGTCATCCTTAGAAGGCTAAAATAACGATTACTAAACACATTGTTTAACAACAAATAAGCTTTACAAAAGAGGTCACACCATAGCCAAATTTTCGAAAAATGGACAAAATATCTAAAAATTGCGTTGTATTCCTAATGTATTGCAATGTTTAACTTACTAATATTATTATTATTTATCTCTATTTGATTAGTTTTTCGCTCTTGCGAATTCTTCACTAACTTGCTAATATATAAACACATATTGGATACAATCATAACTTTCTCAATGCAATCATTCAATTATGTTTAGAAAATATTTTGAATCAGTCTTCTGATTAAGGATTATTTTGAAAAATAAAAAGAGCACATTTAACATACAAATGATTGAAATATATTTTATAATTCTATAATTGTTAAGAGATAGAAAAGGTACGAAAAATAATTAAAATATTAACCTAATAAAAATATTGTACATGAAATAATTGAAATAGTATAGTTAGATGAACAATTAAATTGAAGTTTTAACAGGTTGAAACTTATTATGAAATTCGATTAAACATTTCAGACTGTTTCACTTTAAGAATAAACTTTATTTTCGACCAGAATTGACATAAATTTTATCACTATGCGCTATAAATAGCCGACTGAATTCAGCTTGCATCAGTACTGAACAGTAGCAGAAGAATGCGTTTGTTCAGTTGTTGATCAGCATAGCACATGTTTATTAGAAATTGTTGAATAGAAGCTCAAGCATGATCAATATTCAGCTGCAAGAGGTTTATATTGGGCACTGAAAGGCTGATATATGAATTCAAGGATGGCGCTAATGGAAAGGTATACCGCTGACGATGGGAAGGTCTCGAGTTTGAATCCAGTATCCAGATAATTATTAAAAGTGACTATTATTAATTCATGGTAAAAGAATACACTGCATTTTTTTTTAATTTTTATTTATTGATCTCTTTAAACTTAAGACTGTTGTCTTTTATGTTTATGTGCTGAGGATAAGAATAACATGATTACAAAAAAAACGCTGAGAAACACATTAAAAATTAACACAACTTCCAACTTACTAATTAAAATGCTCAAGACACGCCCTTTTGAAACCCCATGTGGAATTAATGGTTTGAATACCAGAAGGTAGTTCACTCCAGAAATGTATGCCTCTTACAAAAAATGAGCTCCCGTATTGTGATGTTCTATGACGGGGGATTTGAAACTTCCTGTCACGCTGACTTCTTAATGGTACTATTTTCGAAAATAAATATGGTGGTGTTTTGGATTGTACAATGTTTTGAAACAAAACAACACTTCTAAGTTTTGTAAACTTATCAAACCTGCAACCAATTAAAAAATGCTGTAAATGAGTCACGTTTGCATATCTGTTGAGATTGAATACAAATCTAGCACAACAATTTAAAGCTACTCTAAGTCGATTTATAGTATTCGCAGAAGCTTGCGACAAAATAAAATCACAAAATAAAAAGTGTGGGCATTTGATGTACAATGTTAGCAATTTTTGGTCATTTATTTGTTTTCAATTATTTTGTGGCAGTTGTATAAAAGCTGTGATAAATGCTTATAAAGCGATTTTAAAGTTGTAGAATAAAGTCAATCGGGCAAATGTACCATTAGTGGTGCACCTAAGGGAAAACTGCTAAAACATGGTGATAAAATCATGAATTATATGATTTTAGCGTATCAATCGCTAGATCTCAAATCCTTCTATCTTTCAAATGTATAAAAATCACGATTCATTTGAAATTTCCCTGCAAAAAGCCTTGCACCAACAATAGGAACACTGTTCCTTTAGTGGAGGTATGTTTTAATAATGGTTCCTTTAGTGGCGCAAACCATTGATTTCTTATGAGACCCTCCACTATAGGTACTGATGCACCACTATAGGTGCAAAGGAGCAAAAAATTTAAGCAAAATAATTGTTTAAAATAGGTTTATGGTTAAATTTCATGAATATTTTTCGATAACTTGTATCATTTTCACATCGTACATCATAGAAAAATATCACATAGCCATAAAAAAGTGCGAAACATGTCAATACACACTACCTCCACTATTGGATCTACCTCCACTAAGGGAGCGTTTGCCCTATACAACGACACGCTTTATAACTTCTCCAAAATTGTGTGAACAACGCCTGAACAAAGGCTTCACATGAAAATAAATAAAATGTTGTTAAACATGATGCTGAATTAAACTGCAATAATGTTGTTTGTTAAATTGGCGTTGTTAAATCAACAATCCTTATTAGGCTTAGTGAAACCTGATTGAACATCATTACGATAGATGATTACAATCCAGGCATTACATTTCATCCCATCTTTGGATCCTCTGAGCATGATATGGATCGAATCGTGAGAGCTCTGTGATCGATTTTTCGTCAATATCTTATGCTCAGATGAGTCATCTTGAGCTCAGCAATCCACGCGTTTGGTCTACTTGGCGGAAACACACACACACTTGTCGGAATTCCACTTATTTTTATTTGTTAGTGAAAAACTACCGGACAAATTCCCAACTGCAACGGAAATCATCAATCACAACTAATTTACGTGAATAATATTTGTTAAAATAAAACCTCGTCTTAATTTTCATTAACTTTTTTAGGATTTGCAACATTTTTCTTCTACCGGAAGCCGGAAAAAAAATTTAGAAATGATATAGTTGATGGGATCAATAAAAGTTATTTTAGTTGTTAATCAGAAGGATTGCAAGTTTGTTAATTTCAATTCATCTACATAAATGTAGTTTTATTGTATATTATTTAATAATGTACCTATAGCTATCCCCAAGTCGGAATCTGATTGAACAACGTATATTGAATACTCGTGGCATAAATATGGAAACACACACAATTGATTTGAACATGGTTTTAGCGGCAACAATTACAAGGCATTCACTCTAACTCTCACTCAACGAAAATAATGTTTAATTGTCATCTAGTTCATCTAATTCCATAATCTACGAATCCTGTTAAGATGGTTCACCGCCTTTCAAGATCGTCCCAGAAAGAATCCGTGTATTCGATTACCTATAGAGTGGGAGATGAAACAGATGATCTGGATTTCCCTGATACTGGACAGCTAAAAACTCAGCTCATGAGGTGAACAAGAGGACAATATATTTACTAAACGAATTGAAAAGGAACTTCCCGGTCACTCTGAGGCATAACATTATGAGTTTTGTTCATGGAAATACTGTTATTTTATTATAAAAATAATACAAGCCCGGCATTGTGGTACAAGAAAAGTGCTCGTGTTATTCATAAATTTAAATTTTCATTGCTTGGAACCAATATTCCAAAACTATTTCTCGCCATTATTGAGTGCCAAATAGGACGGTATATTCAAAGATCACAGTTGTTGGGAAAACAAAAAGATTCCGAAAAATTGCTCTCAAATCCATCGTTGTTAATTCTGTAATGAAAGTCAATAGAAAAATAAGCGTAAAAATAAATTAAAAAGGAAGATTGAAGCAAACAACAAAACAGCTGTCAAGGTTATCTTTTGATGATCAAGATTGAGATATGATATCATTTCAGAGCGCTCTTGGATTTAAGATAATATCTTTCCATTATCCGAAGATGATCTCGTTTATTAGATGAGTTTGCAATGGACCGATGCACGAGTTCACTAATTTGACGTTTGAGCGGTGCCGAATTCAGTCGTTGTCATGGCCACATAAATAACACGGCACTGCTCAAACGTCAAATAGTGAACTCGTGCATCGATCCATGCCTGTTACAATCACTAAATGATAAGTAGCCTAATGATTTCGCCAGATTTGCTTGAACAATGTGTGCGTAGCAGCTGCAAAGTAATATAATAAAGCAACTATTCAATATGTAGTTGTGAAAAAATGCTTAATAAATGATTATAAAACAGGCAAATGATTCTTGGGGCACGCACTGTCCAATTATTTGCATAATCAATAGTGTGGTAATAATCGTGTTTCCACAGCAAACAGCATACATAAGTGGTGCAAAAGAAGTGCATGTGATATAAATGTGTATAGAACGGATGCTGAGGGATAAATATGAAAAGAGTGAGCAATATGGCATCACAAGAATGTTAACAACGACCAGACCTTACTATTGGCCAGGAGGAACAATTGCAAATGCAATAAAACGTACATTTCAATATGTTTTTGTGAGTATGTTTTTGTTGTGTGCTAATGAAGTCGCTGTGGACTTTAAATTGGCTAATAATATGGTGTCAAACGAGGTTTTAAGGCCGCACGGTACGTCATCATAATCACCTTATCCATTTCAAGAAGCAAATCCCAAGAACCACTCCATATATCGATGTGAAAATGTATCACTATGATTCTATATATGTAGTGCACAACCCAATAAGTTTTTGGCTTCATCGGTTGACTAAAACTCGAGATTTGCTTCCACAAAGTTTTGATGATAATTGTTAGAGTGAGACGAAAGATAGGGAAAATAGCACGGTCTCCTGTGTCACCTTAAGGTTCATTGTAGTAGTAAATTCGTGTAATGGAAGAAATTTGTATAAATTGACAAAATTAGCAAATGCTATGAAACACTGCATTGTTGACGAATTCCTTTTTGTTGACAGGATAATCATTTTAATGTGCAGTACTAGGTACAGGAGAACAACTAGTGTTTTATTTTGTAAAAGGGATAATTCCGGTGGAAGCGAAGGCTTGTACAAATGACACAGTACTTCATACGGAGAATTTTAAAATCATTGATAAAATGGTGACTATTGTTACTAGATGTGGGATCGCGAATGCTTAATCCAACCAACGACTACGACGTGGCTGAATACATTGAAAATCAACAATGATACCCAGCGCAATACGATGCGGAACAACGTCGAGTGGCAGTATGTGCAGGCTAAATTCCTGATTTTAGTCATCTTCGAGAAGCTCCAAATGGACGATTGAAATGAAACATTCGAAATTGTTAATATTATATGTAGAAGTCAGGAATAGATTTAGAAAATCTAAGTGCCCTGGGTACAAGGATTGTTATATTTTTTTCCCACATAGATATATTTAAAGTGTTAAGTTAGTTACCGATTTGACCAGTGAATCGAAATCTGAATTGAAAGTTCGTGGTTGACGAAGGTCAAATTCTGAAGATCAGAATGATTTCTTAAGGGGAAAGAACTGTTGTGTTCTACATGCATAAGAACGAATACATTACATGTGATTCTTTATACAAAGCTGTACTGCACATAAAGGCATAACTGTCCCATATGGAATTAGTAGGCATTGAGAAAACAGCGCTCAAAGTTTAAAGTTTGCATTTTCATACAAATGTTTATAATTTTCTAGTACATTTTTGAATGCAATATTGATTTAGCTTCACCCCACAGAATACTCAATTTGCTAATATTGGTCAGTAAAAAATATAAAGTTGAACATAATTCCAGTTTTGGAGTTTCTATTGGGGTTAAAAGTTCATATAGAGACTGTTATGCCTTTATTTTCCAATATGAGACTGCACCAACTTCATGTTTTTCCACAACATTTTCGAACAAAGTGTATAAATTTTCATATGCCTAGTGAAGTGCATATTAAAACATGAATATTGCGATGATAAAAGGTGTTGGTTCGCAAATCAATATGGGACAGTTATGCTTTTATGGGCAGTGTATATGTATGTGAACGATAGGCAGAGCCGAAGGGCTAAACTAAACTGAAAATAAATTATATCAGACAGTCTGATCTAAAACGTAAACTGGAACACTTTACTTTTATCAATCTCTCCTGAGTGACTTATCCCCTATCTTAGCTATATATAGTTATATCTTTTCTATAGAAAAGTAGTAGGCAAAATACATAAAAGTAGTGCATATTTCAAAAATGTGCCGTACTAGTATAAACCTCAATTATATTTGAGCATGCACATTTGGGAATGGGGTCCTAAAATGTTTAATGAATTCTTGTTTTTATTTAATAATACGAAAGAGCATGGTCTTGCAACTACTTTAGCAATTTTTCTAGCTCAAATAACGGCTATAACCTTTTTAAAATTCAATTCCAAATATGAACCTTGACACAATTTTCAAATAGTTCCAAATATGAACCTTGACACTTGTGATCATGTTTGACATTCACTTTTTCGACAAAATTGCCACAGGGCTTATAGTTTTAACACTGGGGTTGTTCCTATCTGACCTTTCGGAAGGGACGCGGAAAACAAAATATACCCAAAATTTGAGTTTGAACCAAGGGGCGTGACAAAATCTCAAAAATCATAGAAAAATGTTTTTTGTACTTAAATCAATGAAAATCATTTAAAAATTGAGTAAACATGTGTTTCTGCCCTAAACTTAAGCGTGTGATATTAAAATTGGGACAGGGCTTTACGACCCTATTATCTAGGCGATGCTTAAACAGACGAAATATCCATTTATTTATAAGGGGAAGCTGGTCCAATTCGGACCCTGTTCTAATTCGGACCATCATGCATTTCTCAATACTGGCGCTACTATAAAGATCGTGTGTACCGTTTTTGTACCCACCGTCTGGCTAGGATCTAACATAATAAATTTGATGCCTTTCAGATAATTCGTTTGATTTTTATATAAGTTTGTTGTTTTGAAGTGCTCTAGTGTGCTATCGGTGAACATTATTTGAAAGCCTCTGTAATTGACAATAATTTTCCAATCTTTCTGTGTTATTTTATAATCGAATCCCCCAAGCCTAGGCTTTAATCTGACCATATGGTTTTGATATGTCTATGCACTCTCTGTGCTCTATTAGTTTGAAAATTACAAAATATGTGTTGGTCCAATCCGGATCTTTTGATATGGTTCAATATGGACCTCTTGATTTTCAACGAGCAATCAGTCTTTTTCATAAGCTCCACCCCGTAAAAGTCTTCTCGACTTGGTAGAAGATCACGCAAGTTGTAATATTGATGGATGGTAAACGTTTACGAGTACTGAGAACAATACAATCAACTTTCCCTTACCCGATATAATATGTCTTGAACTATAAAATTTTAATATAGCTTACTTTGACCCTAAAAAGTATGTCAATATTTCTCCAACTTGATGTCCCGAGACTCCATGCTGTCTCTTTCAGTTTCCCGAACAAGTTCATCTATTTATTTCAATGCCACGTTTCAATATTTACTATATTTGAGCCAAAAATGGCTTTTCTCCAATGTATTTTGTCAAAATAACAGAAAGCTCCAAAATTGAAAAAAATGTTTTTTTTTTTAATATCGATATATCCCATACACGATGGTACGTTTAAAACCGAGTTAGGGAAAATTCACTGTACTCAATTTTGAACCAGGTTTGGATTTCATCCACGTTTTTTTTAAAGAAATTAAAATTTTACTTGAGCTAGTTGTGACTCGAAATTAAAGAGAATTTTTCAAGCATTGAGTTTATTTTTTATGCTTGCGCTTATTGAAGAAATTCAACGAGCTTTAATACCAAACAAATTGGAGTTATATTTTTTAACTACCATAGAAAATAACGATGGAATATAGGGTGGTCCGAATTAGAACACGGGGGGTCCGAAATGGAACAGGGTTGGTCCAATTCGGACCTTTTGGAGAATTTTGTTCAAACATGTCTAGTCATGTCCTGGTAGGAGATATCACAAAACTCTCTAAGAGAAAAGTGCGCGCGCTGAAATAGGCTTTCAATCAAACATAAAACTTTTCATGCCGTTCATCGTGTTGGAAATATATGGCCAAAAAACTGTTACTTGGTCCGAATTGGACCATGTTCCCCTATTGTTTTCATTTCAAAAATAAAAGCATAATTGAAGGGCTTTTATATACAGTGAAACCTCCATGAGTCGATATCTGAAGGGACCATCGACTCATGGAAATATCGAGTCATGGAACCGAAATCCTAGTAGAGTAAAGTGGGGCAAAAGTTCGAGTGGGGTAAGAGTTTCTTTTTAAGATTTCTAGGTCAATTCAAAACAAATCTTATAAATGTCACGGTGGTTCGAATGCTATTCAAGTAAGAGACTTTCAATCCAAATATCATAAAAATCGATTGAGATTTAGAAAAGTTATGGCTATTTGTTGTTTTTCGACGTGAATATTGTAATTTTTGGTCAAACTTTCGTTGCAAGGAATCAATTGAAGATAAAATCTTTTTCAATAAATTATGTAAGGGCGTTTCTAGGCCTATCATAAGGTTGCTTTGAGGTGTATTCGTTTTTGCATAAATGCTTGAAAACAATTTTTGGTCCATAGTGGGGCAAAAGTTCGACCTATGTATAAAATCACGGAAAAATTTTCAAATTGCCTAAAATCCACATATTATCTTCAAACTTAGTTAAATTAGTCTGATCGTGTGAAAACTGTCACCAAAATTTTACATTTCTACTTAGTTTTGCGAAAAACTGGTATTTTTGAGTATATTACAATCAACCCGGTTTTGGGTAATTTTTTGATGAAAATTTAGTGTGTATTTTTCGTCAAACTTAAGTTTACGGCTGGTGTGAAGTATGCCTGTCATAAAAGAATCGATATTTTGTGTTTTAGCCAGCGAACTTTTGCCCCACACTAGATTTGAACTCTAGCCCCACCGGTGGGGCAAAAGTTCGAATAAGACAATCAATTTTGAAACTGTTATAACTAAAAATGGGTAAATATTTTGACACAAGTTTGTTCAGCAAAATTATAGCCAATATGTTGAAGGTTCACTGTATGGTATTTGTTTTGTTTTAACTGCTATTGTTTTTTTTTGGAGACTTTGATTATACCACTAAAGTCGAACTTTTGCCCCACCTTACTCTATGGTTCCATGAGTCGATATCGAGTCATGGAACATCGACTCATGGAGGTATCACTCTATTACAGGGTATCACTGTAATAGGCTTGATAATGATCCTCAACATCATTAGAGTGAAATACTCTAGAGCAGCGTGCTGCCTAGATAGAGGGCAGTCGTATTCCAATCAGCGAATCCCCGCTGTGTAGATAGATAGATAGATAGGGTAACGGTCGTATTTTGGACACCCTAAGGAAGTGATTTTAGTTTTTTGTCCAATTAATTAAATGCACAGCGTGACCAAGTCAAAGAACATGCCAACATGTAGAGAAAAACTTCCTCTACGAGATAAAAATGCCCATACGGTCATATAGGATCCACAAAACGTCGAAAATAATTGAATTGTGAAGCGCTGTTTCTCATTATTTTGGACACACCAATACATTTTAGACCCTCAAAGTATATATTTTGGACCCCGGCATTTTTTTATCGTTTGGCGACAAAGCCCACGACACTGGTTGTATAATATGCTCGTTGCATGGATGAACTAATTAAATTAAATTAAATTAATTTCAGATAAAATAAACACAGTTTCTATGTACAAACGGTTGATGCAAGTGCGGAATAGTCCTATCTTTCCAAATGACATGCGAATTGAGTTGGTCTTTCTATTAAAACTGGGAATTATGTAGGAAAATGGCCCAGGGGGTCCAAAATATATAGAGGTCCAACATATATTGGTTACCCTAAACCTTGGAAGTATGTCTGAAACAATACCTAAAGGAGTTTCTAGAGAATGTCTGTAGGAATTCATGAGAAAATATCCGAAGAAATCTTTAAGAAATTGAATGTATTATTAGTGGATCTAATATAAAAATACTTATTGAAATGAAATCCATGGAAAATAACTTGAAATAGTGTACGGAGGAAAAATGCAACAAATGTTAGTATAATATTTCAATTCAACTAATAAAAACTACCTATAGCTCAAGTAATTTCGATAGCGGAATCATTCCTTGCCGGTTTCTTGTCCAATCCTTTTGCACAGTTCTTATGAACAGCGTACTACTATTAGACTCCACTGTGAATAAAAAAAGGAAAAAAATGGGTGTCCCTTATAGCTTAATATTTTCTTATATGAAGCGAACTTAAACGCTCATCGCCCCTATTCTCACGTAAATTCTGGCTACGCCAATGCACATAAAACTATTTGTACCGGTTGTCCTCTACGGACACGACCATGTTGGAAATGCCTCCAAAAAACGAGCCTACAAAAACTTGAAGTTAAGGTTGATTGACGGGAATCGAACCCAGACACCTTCAGCACCTTAAATGAACATAATATGATATGATATGCTATTATTTTCAGCGAATAAATTTCAGTTTTGAACAGAAAAACTGCTTTTGAAATTTCGATAATGACGATGATTGTGATGAAGGATTTTTCATTAATGTAAAACCAAATAAATAAATTAATAAAGTCATTTTGTGACCCTATTATAAGACCAAAAGTTCCATGGACAATCAGAATACTTCAGAATACCTTTTAAATTCAAAAGATTACTTTATTTAAAAAAATACTTTGGTTAAAGTCCACTAATGAAAGTCACTCATTATTCCTGAATTTTGTCTGTCATAAAACTATCCAAGTACACCTATCACACACATCTTACACTCTAGAAATGGTCATTGGAAAGTTGATACCGCCAGTTTCTGACCTCCAGTTCTTCGTCCAAGTCGGTCAGTATAGCATTTACGTTCTCCCCGAATTCGTTATTCCCTCGGCGAGCACCACTCACCGAAGATCCTTCCACTGTTCTCAAACCTCCAATGACACTCTTATTGCTAGCACTAGCACCGAAACTGATGGCCCCCAAACTCTCACCTCCAGCGACGAACCTCTTGAAGTTCTCTCCGTACAACGGATTGTTCCGCACCACTCGGCTCGTCGACGTTCCACTTGCGGTGGTCGTCTTGATCCGGTGGCTGATGCCGGTAATGTTGAACTCATCGTCTTCCGCCGCACTATCACTCACTCCCGCTTTTTTCGAGCGGTTCTTCCGATCGAACAACTTCGACCGGAAGAAGAACTTGTGTCATAAAATGTTGGTAAAGCTTGTGTTCGTATTCTTTTTCAGGACGTAGACGCAGACGCACAGCACCGCTAGTAGCATGCAGACTAGGGTTAGCATAGAAAAAAAGGCATGCTTGTAGCGGGATGCCTCGGACGACTCACGGAAGAGTTCCTGCTCTTCTTCGAGGATCAGATCGATCCGTCGGTTCCGAAGTCGTTCCTGGTCGGTGGCGTTCATAATATGAGACAGCTTCGGTAGGAATCCGAACCAGAAGCTGTCGATTCGGCGAAGGTAATGGAAGTACTCGGAATCTTTGGTATTGTCCAGGTAGATGGCGCTTTTGGACGAGCGGGAGCTCTCCTGGTCGTCCAGGTTGATGTGACCCAAGAGGTAGGGATTTTCTGGGTTGGGGGCGTCATCCTGGTTCACGTTCAGCAGTTTGGATTCGATAGTTTTGATGTTGTCTTCGAAACTGGTTTCCAGACTGTGTTTGTCGTTTTGGAAGAGGTTCTCCGCTCGCGTGGAGATCAGTTTGATGTACTTGAGGTTCTCGGTGTACGGTGTCCACGAGTCAATCTTACGACCGGGCGTTGGATCGCTGGAATCGATTTGGGAATTATAATGTGCGTGCAACAGGGAACGAATAACTTACCCAACTTTGATGAACTCGGTGAACAACGCTCGTATTTTCTTACACAGCTTATCCTCGGATTGAGACAGCCTTTTTCGGCCAATTTCCTGAAACAAACTGGGTCCCATCAGGAACGGCAGGTCGGAAGAATGGGAAGCCCCACCAAAATAGTTGATCTTGCCTCGCATATCCATCGAGTTGGAATGATGGAAGAGGTAGACGTAAAGGTTGCCACCACCCCGAAGGGCTTGCTGGTGTAGAGATTCGTCGTTCAATGTAGGATCCTGATCGGTTTGATCGGCAGAGGTCATGCTGAACACTTCCAGCGTTTTGTAGAACGGAATTTCAAATTTAGTTTCCGTTGTCAGCTTGATGATTGAGTGGAGCAGGTGCGCAGTGGTGTCCGGAATCTGGTCGAAGAACCGCCAGTTGATGGTTTCACGAATCTTTAAAGAATTGGAATGAAAATTGTTTATCTAATTGTACGTGCCGTGAAGTTTGTTAACAAACTCACCTGATTCCGTCCAACCCCGTCGAAATCGTACTGTTCCAAAATGTTCGGTATCATCGTTTCATTGATGTACTTTCGCAGATAGTCCTGACCTTGTTTGGCAAAGTCGAGCCACCTGTTCAGCATGAAGCCACCCTCGTTGCTAGTGATCCCGAACATGATCGGCATATCTTCTATGATGAACGACTTGGATGCGAACAACGCCCGAGGATCGTCCAGAATGTAACGCTCCATCACAGGAAGATAATCGTCTACGATCGGACCCAGGTTGACCGTGTAGTTCCCATTTCGGTAGACGTACTCGTAAGCCTTGAGGAGGTCATGAACACTTTTCTGTTGCAAACACTTCAGAACGTTACGCCCGATATCGTAATTACACGCTAGGATCTTCACAATTTCATCGGATAAACCACGATCTGTGTTCACGCGAGAATACGGCGAGAAGATTGTGCCCGACATTACGATAGCCTTGGAAAACAGCCCTCGAGTCATGGGACTAACCATGTGGGTCATTACGTTTGGTCCTCCGGTAGTTCCATGACCTAGTAGCGTGATCCTGTTGGTATCGCCTCCAAACTTCTGAATGTTATCCCTAACCCAAACCAAGGCCAGCTGCTGATCGAGAAGACCAAGATTTCCTGGTGCATACTTTTGTCCTAGGGACAGCCAACCAAACACATTGGTTCGATACTGAACTGTAACTACAATGATTCCATCAGACGCAAGATCAAGACCAGTAGCCCGATTGATGGACCAATCGAA
This sequence comes from Aedes aegypti, assembly GCF_002204515.2. Classification (NCBI taxonomy): domain Eukaryota; kingdom Metazoa; phylum Arthropoda; class Insecta; order Diptera; family Culicidae; genus Aedes; species Aedes aegypti. The sequence goes on from NC_035109.1 coordinate 329,405,909, forward strand.
AGCCATTTCTTCGCCGGTGATCATGACCAGCACCGGAAAACCTCCGTAGCGAATGGCCGTCTCTGGCATCCAGATATTTAGGTAAAGGCAATCCTCGCTCGTTTCGCGGAACTTGTAGTGACCTTGGGAATCCACATCGTCGTAACTGTTGTGTTCTAACTGTGGGCAGATGGGTTTGAAGTCTCGGGCGTACAAAGTTCTGTTCCATCCCGGACTCGGCACTGGGGGTGTGAATCGCAGCTCATCCAGCGGAGGTTTCGCGTATGGGATTCCTAGGTAGGTGAAGACCGGTATTCTGGATGTTTCTGGAAATACTTTGAGCTAAGGGAATGAATTTCGTCAATAAAGAAATACTCAATGAAATCAATGATCTGGATTACCCCAACAATCGTTCCCTGGCTGAGAACAATGGTGACATCTTGTATCTGGGCCCGTGTTGTACTCCGCGTAGCTAACAGTAATATTCCTAGCGTGAACCTGTAAAGCAATGATCTCACCGCGATCATGACTTCGGTACTAATAGTGAACTTCAGTTGATAAAACATAGGACCTGATTAGGTTCGACATGCTGATCGACTCCAAGTCTGTGGGGGCGAAAGTGAAAAAGTGGGGGGTTATTACTATTAACCATTTATCACACAAACGAGTAAATTTCGCAATCAAATACCAGTGTCGTAAGGTGGGCTGGGCATGTGACCCGTGCTTAGCAGACTAACATGTGAAACGGAGCTTTTTGCTGTAATGATCGGTCACGCATCGATTCCGAAAATAATTCACAAAGGGGAGAAGACTGCCTGTAATGACATGGTGCGATAGCGTAAGGGACTAAGGCCATGCGGTGGTCATCACTGTGTTGTGACTATCATAGATTATATTTGCGATGTATTTTAAGACTAAAATTATTTCTCAAAAACATACGAATTCAGTTGTATAGTCGTGTAGTGGTGAAGTAACGGTTTATCAATGTTTTTTTTCGCAACCACGCGGTAAACATCATTTGCATGAAAATGGTATCGTTGTATAGCATGTTAAAGCATCATAAAACATTGACGAGATCACTACTGGGTTGTTTGGAAGAGCAATACGCATCAGAGAGCGTGTAATATACGTACCTACTTCGAAGGGAAGCAATTCGAAACAGGTGACAATAAATTAGCGGAGTGAAAATTCTGAACATGCGGCCGGTAGTTACCCATACCATCAGTTCTGTTGCGTGTTGATGGCAGATCGCATTCTTAAAAACAAGGGGTCCATGAATAAGTTTTGGGCAATGAAAGTTTTGTCTCAAGCTTAAAAATATCAATAATCACTTAATAAGGTCCCTGAATCCATTTCCGTTTTAAAAATGTCATAGCAAGTCTGCTTTTCGGCAAATGGATTACTTGAAAGCTACTGAGCTCATAATTGTTATCCCGTTTTGATCAGCGAGGTAACATTGATCAGAATGAACCTCCTCGTAAAAAGAGCGAATCAACATTTTTCGATGGAACATTTGCAATGCACGAATAGTGCTTCTTTTTCTCATACTCATAAGCTTATAAGAATTGTGATTATTGTTGAAATTGAGTTTTGTTTATATGCAAATTCATTAACTTTTCGAAACAATAATTTCCATGATAGTGGATGACACTACCAAAGATTCATGTCTCATATGAGTGCTGCAAACGATACAAGCAACTAACCTGTTGTTTTTTTTTTTTCTCAAAGTACTATCGCTGAAACAATTTTGGTGTCAAAATTTATATAATTCATTTCATTTATTTGGTTAACATCTAAACAGATAACACTGAATCAACAATTTCACGCCACAATACTCGGTTCGTGGCCGCATCTCTCCATCCTCGGTTTTGCCCCACGCTCGCCAAATAGATACGCACTTGATCCGCCCACCTAGCTCGCAGCGCTCCACGCCTTCTTGTACCAACCGGATCCGACGCGAACACCATCTTTGCAGGGTTGCTGTCCGGCATTCTTGCAATATGCCCTGCCCATCGTATCCTTCCAGCTTTGACCACCTTCTGGATACTGGGTTCGCCGTAGAGTTGGGCGAGCTCGTGGTTCATCCTTCGCCGCCACACACCGTTTTCCTACACACCGCCGAAGATCGTCCTAGGCACCCGACATTCGAAGACTCCCAGTGTTTGCAGGTCCTCCTCGAGGATGGTCCACGTTTCATGCTCGTAGAGGACTACCGGCCTAATGAACGTTTTGTACATGGTACATTTGGTGCGGGCGTGAATCTTTTTTGACCGCAGCTTCTTCTGGAGGCCACAGTAGGCCCGACTTCCACTGATGATGCGCCTCCGTATTTCACGACTAACGTTATTGTCAGCAAGGCTCCAAGGTAAACGAACTCGTCGACCACCTCGAACGTATCCCCGTCTATCGTAACAATGCTACATAGGCGAGCTCTGTCGCGCTCGGCCCCACCAGCTAACATGTGCTTTGTCTTGGTCGCACTCACCACCAACATTTGCTGCCTCGCGTTTCAGGCAGGCACCTTTTCAAATGTTCAGCCGACAATGTGCATATCATCCGCGAAGCAAACAAATTGACTGGATCTCATAAAATCTTACCTCGGCTGTTAAGCCTGGCTCTCCACATAACACCTTCTAGCGCAATATTGAACAACAGGCACGAAAGACCATCATCTTGTCGTAGTCCCCGGTGGGATCCAATCGAGCTGGAGTGTTCGCCTGACACCTTCACACAATTTTGCACACCTTCAATCGTCGCACTTATCAGTCTCGTGAGCTTCCCGGGAAAGCTGTTCTCGTCCATGATTTTCCATAGCTCTACGCGGTCGATACTGTCGTATGTCGCATTGAAATCGACGAAAAGGTGATGCGTTGGGATCTGGTATTCACGAAATTTTTGGAGGATTTGCCGTACAGTAAATATCTGGTCCGTTGTCGATCGGCCGTCAACGAAGCCGGATTGATAACTTTCCATGAACTCGTTTACTACGGGTGACAGACGACGGAAGATAATCTGGGATAATAATTTGTAGGCCGCATTTAGAATGGTGATCGCTCGAAAGTTCTCACAATCTAACTTTGCCTTCTTGTGGATGAGGCACCCTTCCTTGCATTCCTTCGGTAGCTGTTTTGTTTCCCAGATTGTGTCTATCAGCCGGTGCAGACAAATGGCCAGCCTCTCCGGGCCCATCTTTATGAGTTCAGCTCCGATACCATCCTTACCAGCAGCTTTATTGTTCTTGAGCTGGTGAATGGCATCCTTAACCTCCCTCAAAGCTGGAAACTAACCATATCGCCCGCAGTACTGACGAAGGCATTTCTTCCGTTGTCCCATCCTTCATTGCCTGTGCTCTCAGCGCCATTCAGGTGTTCGTCGAAGTGCTGCTTCCATCTTTCGATCACCTCACGCTCGTCCGTCGGAAGGCTCCTATCCTTATCCCTGCACATCTCGGCTCGCGGCACGAAGCCGTTGCGGGATGTGTTGAGCTTCTGATAGAACTTACGCGTTTCTTGAGACCGGCACAGCTGTTCCATCTCCTCGCACTCCGTCTCCTCCAGGCGGCGTTTTTTTTCTCCCGAAAGAGGCGGGTCTGCTGTTGCCGTTTCCGTCTATAACGTTCCACGTTCTGCCGGGTCCCTTGCTGCAGCATGACCGCCCGCGCTGCATCCTTCTCCTCCAGAATCTGCCTACATTCCTCGTTGAACCAATCGTTCCGTCGACTCCGTCCCACCAGTGGCGTAGCTAGGGTTTTTGGGGCCTGGTGCGGAGTTCGATTTAGGGGCCCTCAAAATTAAGATGAACGCCGTCTAGGTATAAGGCGCTAATGTGAAATCGACTGTTGAAATAAACGAGAACAAATAAATTTTGTAAAATTATGACTAAACAAGTTGTTCTTTGCTTAATTCTTGTTCAGAAAAAAATTAGCTTACTGAGATTTATAGCGAGGACTTCTAGTGAAATTCTTCAGGTGTTAATTTTGTGATTTCACGAACTTCCTAAGATACCTTCAAAAATGCAAAGTAGATTTTTTATAAGGATAACCATAGAAGTTACCTCAGATATTCCACCATGAATTCCTTCAAGGATTCTTTAAGAAATTTTTCAAGAAAATCATGGGTACACCAGGAATGTATCCAATTATTTTACTATCGTTTTCTTACAACTACAACCAAGATTTCCGTTTACAACATTTTGAAGATTTCTACTAGTATTTTCGCCAGAAAGTTTCGAAAAGAGATTGTTCCTAAGATTCCTTCCATAATTATTCTAGAAGTTCTTGGAGAAATTTTCCAATGATATTTTCAAAGAATTTTGCCAGGAATATCTCCAGAAAAAGATTTTTTTTTTCAGAAATTATTTAAATCATTTTAAGATTTTTTTTTGAAATCCTTAGGGTTTTAAAAAAATTCATAAAAAAAAATTTATTTATGAATTTGTTTAAATCCCAAAGTAACATCTGATGAAACTTGATAAAATTTGAAATTTACCTTTGTAGAACTCTTAAGCTCTTGAGGAAGTCTTGTAGGATTTCTTAGATAAATTGCTAACATGATTGGAATATTTACTGTAGTATTAGCTGGTATGGAAACTCAGATGAGCTTTCAAAGAAGCCATGAAGATTTTTCTTGAAAAAATGCACGAGAAATTAATTGGAAGTATTGTAAGAATAATTTCATACGGAATGTTGAAGAAATCTTAGATAAATTTCTGATGGAGCTTTATGAAAAAACACAGGTCAAATTTGAGGAGGAATACCTGGAAGAGCATTGATTATAGTTCCACGTATAATCCCTGCAGGACTTTAGTAGCAATTCCTAGAATAAATGGGGATGAATTTTTAATAGAACCTAAATAAAAAAATCTGAAAGGATAACTGGAGAAACTGGCGTAAAAATTCCCTTGAATCTTCCTGGAAAAATCCTCTAATGAATGTCTTCAAGTACTGTAGGTTTTTTCTTAAGACTCCTGTAGGAAACTCTGGGGAAATTGGAATAGGCAAGAAAAGCGTTGTAATGCGCATGGATTTCTTGGGGCAAATTAAGTAGAAATTCCTATAATCATTCCTTGCAACCTAGGACAGGACGTGACAGCTCAACGAAGACTGCCCCTTTGTTTTTCAGTCAATAACCTTGACGATACTAAATCCAGTGTTACCAGTATCATTTTGAAGAGAATCTTGTGAATAAATTTAAATATCAAAACTCATAACTTGATTGTTTCTTGCACGGTTAATTCATTTAGTACAACAGAGGATGCTATATTTTAAAAAAATCAGGGTTAAATTCAAAACTGGCGACATTTTCAGAGAGAATTGACATAATTAGCATTATATTGGTTACAATAAAGTATTTTTTATTCATTTTTGCATTGTAGGAGCTCATGCTTTGAAGTTGAGTTCGAACATAAATAGATTTGAAACAAAAAGATTTCATGAAAACTTTCCGAACTTTTGATAAAAATTCTAATCTATGAACTAGCAGCACGGCCGGGCTAGCAACAAAGTGCCCTGTTGCGATCCAACTCAACGTTGTGAAAGTAGGCCTTTGCCAAAACGACCAATGGGAAGTGGTCTTTTTTGACAGGCAATTGGTTTCGTTTTTGTACTTTGACTTGTCACGTCTTGTCTTAGCTTGCAACAGCCCTGGAAGATTTTTTGGGAAACTTGGTGGTGGAACTAATAGAGATATTTCTGAAGAAGATCCCAGAAGTATACCTGAAGAGATCTTTGTATAAATCACTAGAAGTATTCCTAAAGTTTTTCCTCGAGGAATCTGAAAATTGATTGAAAGTGACTGAATGCAAAAAAAAGTATCTAGAAGCAGAAATCTCTGCAAGCAGAATAGAGAAATAAGTAACTTTAGGACCATTTTACTTAAAATAGAGACATTCAAGACCTTCCGTTAAAAATGGAGACTTAGTATATAAAAAGAGATCTGCTACCAAACTTGAATGGGTACAGACCATTTCCGGAAGATAATAAATGATTTGTTTAACCCTCTAATACCCATATTTTTATTTCGATTCGTTTTCTAAAATCGTTCTACACACGTTTTGAACAATGATTAATTTTTATTCGTAAATTTATGAAGTTTCGTGATTGTTTTTAATTTTTGAAAATTCCTGCTGACGGGGTTGGTGGTCTGATGGCTACCGCTTCTGCTTCATATGCAGAAGGTCATGGGTTCAATCCCAGGCCCGTCCCTTTCCTCGTACTTTGTAGTTGTATATCTCTCACTTGCTTCTATCTTCCATTCTAAATATATCACACTCAAACTATTCGTTCATAGCAAACGCTAGAACCAGAGACGGACAAGAAACCGTTTCCCTAACGCTTCCTACTTCCACGCGCACGCCTTTCTTACGCCTGATACATAGGCAGTCTGCTAACCACAAAAGCAAACCTCTCTGCCATGCCTTTCCCCCAATCCATACACTCCCGCATGAACTGACGTGGATGCAGTGGAATATACGGTCTACGTGGGAGTCAGTTCAATGCATCATCAATTCCTCCCCCTTCCTTTCATTGGTCTGCATTCTGACGTGGCAGGTGCCATTGTTGCCTAAAAATAGAAGATCACCAGCACTTATACACTGAGGATGCCTGTTAGTCCCAAGCAGTCATTCGGTTGGTTCCTTGTGTAAGTGCAGCTGATCTGGCGATACTGGAGTGCATCCACGGGCGGCCAATCAAGCTCAAAATTCCTGTTATTTTTCATTTATTTTTTGAAGCTTCTTCTGGTCACTGATTTTTAGCAATAATAAAAATTCAAGTTTTACGGTACTTTTGATATTTTTTTAAGTAACTACAGAAAAACAGGTTTGAAATTATTTTTGTACCACCAGGCTCTTCTTCTGTGATAAGTTGATAGTAGAAAAATATATATGGTGCGATATTTTGTAGGTACTCCAGGCATTTGTAGGTTATATAAAATTACAATCTGTTAAAAAAAAGTTGAGAAAACAAACATTAAAGTTTCAAAAGTCATAAAACACCTTCCTTATATACGTGTTATTAGCCAAGGTTTAAGCCAAAAATAAAATAATTTTGATTTCCGAGCAACGAAAACATACACAAAATTCTAAAGTGTACGCCGTTCAAAGGCGAGGTTGGATATTAGAGGGTTAAGAATATGGTCTGCAACATACCTCCAAATCAGTTCCAGATACGATTATGGGCCCACACATTTAGGTAGATCTGACTGAATTGCAAAATTTAACCAAGTTATGGAGAATGAAGTTTGAATAGGTGTTTAGGCTACTCTAGTTACTAATACCATTGATCAAGGGGCCCCTACACATTGACAATCATGGTCACCTTGAAACTAAATTTGTGTCTGTTTGTTAATGTGTTAGTTTTCTAGAAATTATAAAAGATTCATTATATTCAATTCATAATATTCAAATAAATTCTTACTTCGATTTGGGGGCCCCTATGAACTCGGGGCCCGGTGTGGACCGCAATCACCGCACCCCCCTAGCTACACTACTGCATCCCACATACCCGCGACGTTGCTCTCAGCTGCATCGTTGATGGCTGCTTTCACTGTTCTCCAGCAGTAATTTCATATAAACATTGATAAACCCATATTTTGTACAACTTTGACGACATGTAGCACAAAATTGTGATATGCTGGAACATTCAACTGTTTGACATATACTGTAGACACGGAATTTGAACTTTGAAACTCACGAAAAAGTTATTTTTGTTCCCCTGCGTAATCAGTACTTAAGTGCTTTAGAAATACTTTTCCAAAATGAAAATTATTAAGAACTTCCTGCCTGATTCTGCTAATTCGCTGTTAGAGCTTAAGGTTAAGATGAATCGAAGCCAAAATTCAAATTTTCAAGAGCACGTATCTGGAGAACTAAACACCCGTTTGAGCTGAAAACCTAATCGATTGGTCACCACCAGCTTAAGGTGAAGATGAATCGAAGTCAAACTTCAAATTTTCAAAAGCACGGATCTGGAGAACCGAACACCCATTTGAGCTGAAAACTTAATCGATTGGTCACCACCAGCTGGTGATCAACCGATTAAGTTTTCAGCCTGAATGGATGTTCAGTTCTCCAGATTCGTGCTCTTGAAAATTTGTGTTTTGGCTTCGACTAACCTTCACCTTAAGTGTGGTATCTACGGTGTCTCCGTGACTTCTCTTGAGCTGGCCTCACTCCAGTGCTCTGTTTAACTTCTACTGGACGCTCATGTGCATTTCGCTATTCTACAACGACTCGTTCTCCGCTGGTGCTTTTCGAGCTCTTTTGGTTGACCAGTTGGATGCCGAGGTCGGTCCAACGATTCCGGTTGGATAATGACTTCCGGTTCACAGCGCGCCCGGACGACTCAAGCCGGTGATACGTTACGTTTTACTCAGAGTAGTCCACGAGGGTGGATCTATCCAACTCCGACGATGATTTCCCTGGTGGCGGAAAATATGCCGAACTGATGCTATACGGGCAGATGCCGAGGACGAATTACTCAGCCTACTACGACTCGATGTTGGTCAGCCTAGTGTCAGAGTCGGTTCTGCATTTCCGGTTGAAGAATGTGTTACCGTTGAGAAGATCGCAGGCATCTAGGTTGAAATGCGCCAAGTAAAAGGTCTTTTCCAATCTAAATCTCAGCGAGAGCACCCGGAAATATTTCCAAAATTAAGTTGGCGCTTAGTAAGTTATTCAGATTCAATTACATAAATGCATAGACCGTTCCAATCAGGTTTGAGTAGCTTCGATACAAAAGGTATCCAGAAACCCCAATAGAAATCCTAACGCCCTACCCATAAACCTACTACCAGGACCCGTTATCGTTTGCCTGAAGAATTTGGCAAACGCTCCAACGACCGGTCTAAACCAGTGGTGAACCCATATAGCTGCCCTGAAGGTCCGCTCAAGGTCCAAGGATCACGCCAAGGATACCTGCAGCAGACCATTGGATCCTCCGACGCTCTAGGAAGTTGGCACAACCCGTTGAAGCACCGGTATCAGCCTATACCCACTGAGTTGGCAAAGTCATCGCGTTCAGCATAGATCGTGCCGATCAACCCCCACGTGCCCCACTTCCGGTCGGCCGCATCGAGACAATACACGTCACCCCCACATCACACCCAGTAAGTCAAATAAAAGAATCAGAGAAATTGAGTGCGTTTTACTTGAACCTTTGACGAGCTTAAGCCGACCCTAAGAGTCTCTATATTTGAGCCAGGTCCCTCCGACCGGTCGGGTAACAGATGACTTATTACCATTACTACGATACGCCCGCTCTACTCGGTCTAGTCCACGACGGAGGATCTAAGGCAGCGTCCATTTATTACGTAACGCTAAAATTTGAAATTTTTGACCCCCTACCCCCTCCTCCGTAACGCTTTTTGTATGAAAAATTTCAAATTTTTGTATGAGCCGTAACGCTTGAACCTACTCTCCCCCTCCCCCTACAGCGTTACGTAATTTGTGGACGCCGCCTAACCTACTCCGATCGCGGCCCGGAGCGCTCTGGTCTTCACACCATCTTTTTTTTTGCAGCGACGATATAATCTGCCTTGTTCACCTCTGTTCACCGCATTCCGAGTGCTTTCATGTTGAGTCATGTTATGCACGATGTCGTCCAAATTTAAGACGAATGCGGTTTCTGACATCATCTTGCTTCGTATATCCCTGAATCGACAGCAGTAATGTGGATACTCTGCGTTATCTGATCCGTGTAGATATTTTCGGAAGCATCCTTTCTCCGAGTTATTCCACTCCTGCTGCAACTTGTCCATTACATCCAATCTGAAAGTATTTCTCATATTTCTTGTGTCCCTTCTCTTTTTTTTATGACACTTCGTGCTCGTGGCCACTACTGTGCCGGAATCAGTTTATCTGTATCTTCCTTACCGATACAGTTCTATTTTTAACTAATCTATATTTACATCTGCATTCACTCTCTTCTGCTCTTTTGCTCTCACACCGAGCAGGTAGGAGAGTGCTCTGCTGTTGGTCCAATCGATTTCCATAAGCCATAGTCCATTACTCTTGCGGTGGTTCGTTTTGCCGTGTTCCTGAGTCATTTGAGGCTAGCTGCCTGCGAAGTGGGTCAGTTTGTCTCAGTCACCATCTGATACTGACGGAGGATAGATGTGCTCCCCTAAGCACGGTCCTCCGTGCGGCGTCTTCTAGTGGCAGGACAGGTTATTTTTTTGGAGGGGCTGGGAATTGAATCCATGACCTTCCGCTTATGAAGCGAAAGCGTAACCTCAAGGCTACGGACCCCCTATGTGTCCCTTCTCTGGTAGCATGCTATATTCTCAGTTGGAGTGATGCAGATGGGACCATTCCGGCGATAACGCACACTGCTTCCGACGATATAGTACGGTAGGCACTCGTCATCCGTATAGCCGTGAGCCGGAATGTACCTGCAAGCTGCTCTTGATTGCGCTGCAGCCCAAGCCGGAGCTTCTTATATCAATATGAATGTTGATGCGGTCGTTCAAAGACGCCTCGTACTGTTTCTTGGTCCTTAAATGTTGGGCATGTACAGTGTTAGCTGCTCTCGCTGTCTTTTCGCAGGCATAGTCTTCGTGGCTGTCGAAGTTTAGCCTACTGTTGACCGATACCCCAAGGTGCTTTAGAGAGCGCTTCGATAAGATTGCGTGTTCTCCGATGTTGATCTCGAACTGCTGAACCGCCTTGCATTTGCTGACCAGCACCACCTCCGTTTTATGATGAGCCAACTGCAGCTTGACTCAAGTCTTGGCAATTATCGTAAGAACGACATCATCTGTGACGATCTTGACTCCATTCAGTAAGTACTCCATTGTACATCATATTCCACAGTGTTGGACCAAGTATGGATCCATGTGGAACTCCCGCCGGCCTGGTTTGTGTCGTAAATCAGTGCCCCGTTCTGAAAGTAATTTTGCAGAACTTTACACAGATATTCGAGGACCCGCATTCTGTGTAGGGCTGCGGCGATTATTTCCCAACTGGTACTGTTGAACGCGTTCTTAACATCTATCGCTACAACTGTGCAGTTGGACGCGATAATTCTCCTTGCATGCGATGACCGTCCGAATAGCATCCACCGTCGAAGTTTTTTTTTCCGATCTACCTTTTCGACAAACAATTGGTTGGTGTTAAGTCAGAAGGGACCAAGTACAAAACTTGGGAAAATTGGATTATTCTCTCATTAGATGCGAAATTACCTTACCTCCGTCTCACTTTGATCGGATTTGATGAATGCTGTAAACTGCGAGAGATATGTAACAAATTTACTTTGGATGATCAATACAAATCGATTAAAGTGTGCAGTCAGAGAACCCAGGTGCTTATTAATATAACAGCGAAAATGATCAGCGCGCCAAGGAATGCGAGGAAATGAAAAACATTTCAAAAGATTTGTCAGATTTTTCGACATCGAATGATTCTTCTACTTAACCATCAATAGAAATTTATAAATATTACTTAATTTGATGCATTTGATTTTGATTTACGACCATTTACCATGATGGGTACCTTAAAATCCCCCATTATGGGGCAATTCAGTTTATTGCATAAAAATAGCATTCAAAGGCTTCCTTATTTCTGGGGTTTTCTCCATCCATTCCATCCAAATGCACAATTTTCATGACTTTCAATGCCACAAGTGCTTCTTGTAGTAAGCTTGACACACAAATTCAGAAACAAACCTAAAATTATTTGGTTGTATTTGTTATACGAATTTTTATAAAGAAAAATCACAGACAAACAGACAGACAGCGTAAATATAACCGTGCTTAGGGAACAGTCCGCTGCAGTGTATCAATTGTCACCCCACACGCAGCAACAAAGACATTGTCACCTCCTATTCTTGTTGCAACAATTTTATTCCGCAACATCAGTTTATCATTACTTGAACAGAATATGACAAAGATCGATCGCCACTTGCGCAGCGATTTTCTGTGCTTCGCATTGCAATTTTTGAGAATTTTCTTCGTGTTAGTAAACATTGGCACATTATCAAGCAGCATCCATAAAACAAATTTGATTTTGTGTTTAAAATAACTGATTAATTGCGAGTTGAAAAGGTTGCAACAATGTTGCACTCTGTGATTGTCATGATAATTTTGCTTTCGATTGTGTCCTTATCCAAAACAGTTGCGACAAACGGTTGTGAGCGAGTTTGTTTTGTTGTTTGTTTTTTGTCTATTTCGATGATAATTTGATTCACTGGTCCGCTGGTTATTCGTCCGCTTGATTATTAACTTCGGTCGTTCTAAGTCTACTTTGAGGTAGTAAGGATACAACTTGAAACATATGATAAATTTGAATGGCGAACGAATCCTATAACGCTTAGTGACCTACCGTTTAGTTTCTCAAGATTTGAAAATAAAACCTTGTATCTTTGAGATTATTAATATGTTAAATTGACTTAAATGTCTTCTGTTAAGATAAACTATATTGGAATTTGAATGGGAAATGATACAAATACAAAATTTAAACTTTATTTGAAGAAAACCATACCATATAAAACCATATTGTCTTCCAAATATTAGGGTACGCTATATCGTAAGGAAATGTCGAAATCCCCGATATATTGAATAGGAAATATCGAAAGATAAATAGCGGTATTCCGATACATCGAAAATATCGGAACGTCCCTACACCAAATATGACATTCAAATCGATGTCTGGGATGGTACACAAATTATGTCACGCTAAATTACTACCTCCCCCCCCCCCTTTGACACGTTTGTTGTATGAGTCCTTAGAAAGTTTTATAAGGCTTGTCACGCTTGGCTTGACCCCCCCCCCTTTGGAGCGTGACGTAATTTATATATTACAATAATTATAATGGCTTCTCGTGCGATCTCAATTCAGGTAACTTTCAGAAGCCGCGTTAAACAGTGGTATACCCGACCAGAACCACGTAACAAGATTATAACACATTCCTATCAGCAGCAGTTAAAAATAACAGAAATTGATATAATTTTGTTATCAAGATGGCTTTGTTTTCATCTTGTTACATTTTTGTAACACATTTATAACAACATTTGTTATATTTTTGACATCACATTTATAAGTTTGTTGCAAATAACATCCGATGTCATAAACAGTATCATAGTTTGCTATAATTTTGTTATTTTGTAACATCCTTGCAACACATTCTGTAATAATTTTGTTATTATTATAACAGGGTTTGTTATATATTAGTTTAGTATGGTGCAAATTTAGTTAGAATTTTTGTTATTTTAACTACTAACGGTACAAGTTTTATAACAACTGGTGATATAAAAAAAATCATATCACGGGAACATATTCTGTTATAATCTTGTTTCTTCCTTCTGGTCGGGATACTACGTACTAACGTTTCAACTTCTTCACTCCGTGGACGTTTACAGTGAACTGGTATTGTTTGCTTCTAGTTGGCTGCTTTTAGGTTTAAGGTTTAAATATTTTCTGGATCACCGTAAATAATGTTACTCTTATCACAAAGATTCCGATCGGCGGCATTCAAAAGGTTCGTACCAAATTCCGGAATATCGATGATTATCTTCTATAAAAATAAAAATGGAATGGTTTTTGTACGTCACGAAATAGCTTGAGAACGGGCTATCCGATTTTGAAATATTTCATATAGATATGATCTTGAAATTTTTCCATAAATATCTTTGAAAATTTATAATGCCCAACTACCTTAGATGTCTCTTTAGTGGTTTGACGATTTCAATTGATGATTTGACTGTCCCATTAATGATCCGGAATATAAGGCAAAAGTGAGGAAGCGTCCGGAATAAGAATCATGAAAAGGCCACATATTTTGATTTATTTAAAATTATTCAAGTTGCGAAAGCGTATTCTTTAGCCACCATTTGAAAGTTTAGGGCTTCCGACGCCTGATAACGCTAAAGAATTATACAGAATGATTTATTTTGTATGCTCTATGCTGGGTTATACTTCACTGAGGCCTTAAGTGTCCGTAATATGAATCAAAACGGTACTTGATGGCAAGACGAAGTTTGCCGGGACAACTAGTTGAAATTGAAAATATACTCATATCGATTTCAAGAGTGCCATTGGAAGTCCAAAGATTCGAACCAGATGGCAGGGGACCCATTGAATCTGAAAGATTCCGGTCGGAGTATTAAAGATTCCCACAGGATTTCAAAAGATTCATTTCCGAAAGCGGCCACTGGATTTCTAAAATTTCCGCAAGTGTGCTAGAACTCTCACAAAAGCCCCGATATATTTTTTAATATCAGAGTTTTCATGTCAAATTCAGAATTTTCGTTAATGTTCCTAAATTGTCACCCTAGTTCAAGTATTCCTATGAAAATCGAAAAATAAGGATTATAATATCAGGATTGCCATGAAAATTTGAAATTCCCTCGGAAATTGCTATATTCTCACCGGAATTCTCTTCATAATCTTAGAATTTCCACGGCAATATAAAATCTCACTATATTTCCATAACTTTTATCCATGCATAAATCACTCCACTCGACTCCGCAATCTCAAAGCATGAGGAGCAACCTCTGAAGCTTACTTCCAGTACGTTGTAATCAATGCTACTTGTCTTCATACCAACAAGCTGCCTGCTTGAAAAATGAGGTGTAGTAAAGTAATAAAGAATATAATACAGTGACCATATTTGCATGTAAACTTTCTTGACCAGTGATGCTCAACCTTTTCGGAGCCGCGACCCCCTTTTAAGATTTACAAACGTCTTGTGGACCCTTAAAGATGGATGTTCTTGAAATCAATGTTTATGGAAATTGCGAATCTCTCTAAACAATTTACACGCGGTTCACCATCGCCAGAAGCACTCAACTGTGTTGTACAAAGTTCACAATGTGAATATTGAAGTGTTTGATAGAGTTATGCAGCTAGCGCGTATTGAAAAACGTCTTGTTTGAGTGATTTATCAACAGAGAATGAAAAACTAATTTATTCAACATAACAAGTCAACTAGGTTACTATGTTACACCTTGCTACGCCTATGTTGCTACGATGCTATGCTACTGAGCACGTGGCCTCTCAAACTCCTCCTCAACATTGGCCAGCCGTACTCCAATCGCTTCTCTCAGCTGCTTCAGTTTAACTGCTCCCAAAGGCTTGGTTAACAGATCAGCTTCCATCTTATCCGTTGGGCAATATTGGATAGTTACAATTCCGTTCTTCACAAGATCCTTCACATAGCAGTATTTAGTGTCAATATGCTTAGATTTTCGAGTGATTCTATCTGCAACAGCAAGGGCAATACAGCTTTGATTATCTTCGTTCACACGTACTGGTAACTTCATCGACTCGCCTAGATCGTCCATCAGCTTGCGCAACCACTGCAGCTCTTGAAGACATTCTGCAAGTGCAATGTATTCCGCCTCAGTACTTGATAACGAAACGCTAGTCTGTTTGCTGCATCTCCAGTTGACAAGACCTCCTCCTAGCTTGAGAATGTAGCCGGTGTTTGACTTTCGCTCACCGATCTCTCCAGCCCAGTCTGCGTCCACGTAGCACTCCATCTCGCATGGCTCTCCTCCACGCAAGTGCAATTGATGGTCCGCTGCGCCTTTGAGATATCGAAGTATTTTTTTTGCTTCATTCCAGTCCGCTGTGGTTGGATTTGAAACTCGTCGTCCAAGGATAGAAGTTGCAATTGCCACATCAGGCCTAGTATTGACGGCGATATACAACAAACATCCGATCAGGTTCTGGAACTCTCCTTGGTTCTGCATCAATTTCTCCTCCTTTGGTTGTAGAAAGCCGGTCATCATTGGAATTCTCGATGTCTTGGCATTCTCCATTCGGAATCGAGACGAATCTTTTATTATATAGCTTCTTTGATTCAATGAGTATCTTCCATTTTTCTTCCTCACTCGCAGTTCGAGAAAAAAACGTAAATCTCCCAATTCTGTTATTTTAAACTCCTCCTTAAGCGCCGCCATCAATGCTCGATACTCGGATTCCGTTCATACAACAACGACAATGTCATCTACATAGATCAGCAAATACAAGAATCCATTCTTCGTTCGCCGCACGCAGAGGCATGGATCCGCAGTTGAGCTATGGAAGCCCAATTTCTTGAACACTCCGTCGATCCTATGGTTCCATACTCTTGCAGCTTGCTTGAGTCCATACAGACTGCGTCGTAATTTGCACACGTCGTTCACATTGCTGCTCATGAAACCCGGAGGTTGCTTCATATAGATCTCCTCCTGCAGCTCTCCATACAGATAGGCTGTCTTGATGTCTACATGGTGTACCAGCATCCGGTCCCTGCTTGCTAGCGTCAAAACGTCTCGCTTTATATCTTGTCACTTGACCAGTCTCATCTTGCTTCCGCTTGTAGACCCATATACATCCTATCGCTGTCCGACCAGGTGGTAGCTCGGTAATCTCCCATGTTCCATTCTCTCGATGTGACGTCATCTCTTCTTTCATTGCAGCCTTCCACTAAACTTGCTCAGCACCAAATACTGCTTCTGCAAACGTCTTGGGTTCAGCTAGATCCACAGCCAGGCTTACCACGTCTTGGGACCTATCAGGCGGCACTCCAATGTTCGGCCGAGTTGATCGTCGTACTACTGCTTGTTTCATCGTGTCATCATTTAGTTGACTCTCGTCACCATCCGATAATGTTAGTTCCGCAAGCTCATAGGCTTCCTCATCATCTTCGACTTCGGGGTCTTTAAACTCATCACGTTGTTCAGCTACTTCCGGCGCGACGTTTTCCAAATCAGTCAATTGTAGAGGAACTTCTGTTTCTTCAGCTTTATCAATTGCTGGTTTTTCCATGGAACCGTCTGGTATCTTCTTCGCTAATTCGTCCACCTCCAGGAATCTTACATCCCGGCTAATGACTATTTCTCCCGTCTTGGTGTTCAATAATCTGTATGCTTTGCTGTCGGTAGCATATCCAACAAACGTAAGCTTCACTGCCTTCGATTCAAACTTCTTTTACGTTTTTGCTGTGGTTTCCAACCATACACTCCGCACCCGAACACCCTCAGGTGGCTTAAATCCGGTTTTCTTCCAAACCATACCGTCGTTGGGGGTGACAATGGGTCAAAAAGGGATATGTGCGACTTATTTTTTGAATAACTATCGCAATTTAACTCCAATAAACTTCAAATTTGGTGTGTATGTACTTTGATGGTACATTAACAACTGTTCAAAAAATTAAAGACAAATTTTTATTCACAGCGGCACCACAAGTGAATGAAAAATGACCCAATCTCACCCCATAGAGGGGGTGACATTGGGTCACTGTAATAAAAATAACTTGTTTTTGAGAATATGATTTCAAAACCATTCACAACTGAAAAATATTGATAAAAAACGATGCAAACAAGACAAAAAGATATCTAAGATGTTTCACAAGTATGATAAACCCACTTAAAAGGAATATTATACAGCAAATTGAAGAGCTATGAGAAAAAATATGTAAACCCAACATTTATCGTCAAGTTTACATAAATTTTCTTGGTTTATCCTTCAAATTGTCTTCAAAGTCTCATCCCCATTGCTATAAAGCCCATTCAGCTTCCCCAAAGGTGTAATGAAACAGTGATTATTTTAAACCTTCGCAAATAGTTAAATTTCGGTGCCACATTCCACGATCAATAAATTTCAGGCAGAAGTTGACGTCATAATCCCAGTATTTCAGCGATCCAACTCATTTGTACTTCCTTGAGATGTTTCTATTATATGAAAACACTGATAAATAATCAAATTTAGAAAAAAACACCCTTTTGATAAAAATTTACGATGTTGCTGCGCACGAAACACAGTTGCTGGTTTGAGAAGTTGACAAAATGCGTTATATTGTTATTCAATGCACGGAATACTCAAGTAGACTTGTTTGATGTTTCAGAGATGCTGAAAGAAATTGCGGAAAATACCTGTGATGTGTAATGAAAAGACTTTTAACATTCTACTAATACAACGATAGAGGCTAGAGTACATGCGTGATACTTTGTACAGGAGAAATTTATTGTTGTAAATTTTATCTAGTTTCAACATGCAAGTTTATTGATGTAGTAAACAAAAACTACTATTTCTAAAAATGTATATTGTTATGAATTATGTGTAATAATATGTTCCCTAACATATGAATTATTAATTTAAGTAATATCAGCGTTATTAGCTGAAATATTTCACAAAACATATTTTTCCGTTTTGACCCAATCTCACCCCCTAGACCCATTGTCACCCCCATCGACGGTACTTCGAATGGTGTGATGTCAGTCGCTTTCGTCGGAAGTCTGTTCTGCAAATATACTGCTGTATTAACTGCTTCCGCCCAAAACTTCCGCGGTAGTCCAGCGTCGAGCAGCATGCACAGTCCCATCTCATTCAAGCTTCTATTTTTTTGTTCCGCCACGCCGTTTTGCTGGGGTGCATACCCAGCCGTGTATTCTGCCTTGATACCTTCCGAAACGTAGAACTTCCGTAAACTGTGACTTGTGTACTCGCCCCCTCTATCCGATCGAATGGCTTTCGGTTTTCTTCCGAACTGAGTTTCAACAAAACGTACATACTCACGAATTCTGCCTTCAACTTCGGACTTCTCTTTCAAAAAATATACCATCGTGTAACGGCTGTGATCATCTATCATGGTGAGTAGACTGGCCCAGCTCCGTATGGGAGAAAAATAAAGTAGTATGATTCCACGGGGCACCCCCCAGGATTATTTCTTGGGGTTAGACGAAGCCTTTCTGAAAAATTCAGCTCATTTGGTCGTTCCATGAGCTGGCGCATTTGGATTGAAGTTAATATGGGATTTTCAGCTAAAACATATGGGCAACAGCACATCATGTACTGTTTGGTTCAGGAAAATTGATGATCGCGTTCAATTGGACCCAGAATGTCAAAAACACTACTTGATATAATAGCGAAGAATATTGTAGAAGATTGTACCATGATCAAAATTAATAACGTTGGTGTTTTAACTATCTGAAGTATATCATGCAACACTGCTTGTATTTCTTCAACATAGCTTGGAGGTAGCCACTGAGCGCATCATAGCCACCTATGACCGTGGGCGAGCTGAGGCACATGCCGCATGCATATAAGTGACTGTACGGGAGTGCTGATCTAAGCCTAACTTTCAACAACTGAAAGAGTAATGAAAATGAGATTAAATCCAGATACAACCTTTTGCAATTATGTTCATTAGGGTATCAACTAGTGTATTTGTCATTCTGGGCTTATTTGAACGCGAACAATTAGTATACGGAACGAAACAGTGACATAGGATCAATTTTCAATATATTTGAGACGAATATCCCATACAAACTTCAAATCGAATGCGCCAGCTGGTGAAGCAACCAATTGAGTTGAAATTTTGAGAGAGCGTTTTTCTTACCCTAAGGCTCATATCTAGGGGGTGCCCCATTGAGTTTTACAACTTTTTTGTTTAAGGGCCAGTCTAATGGTGAGGTAATATCTGCAACCGCCTTGAGTTTTCGTCATCGGGCCACTCACGTCACTGTGAACGATATCCTAAATCTCCTTTGAAGTCTTCACAGCTTCCTTTGCAAATGTGGGTCGGGCCATTTTCCCTTCGATGCAGCATTCACACGTCAACTGTATACTACAATTCTTAACTTGCATACCAGATACCAAATTCTTCCGTTCGATTTCTCCAAGAACATCCGGATCTCTATGGCCAAGTCTGCGATGCCACAAGTGTTGACAGTCCTTATTGTGTTGACGATTTGCTACCATCAAGGAACGCGATTCTTCTACCGTATTCAGCCTGTACAGGCCACTAACTCGATCTGCCGTCGCAATTTCCTCACCATTGGTCCACATACTGCATCGATTGGCTTCAAACATAGCACGTACACCTTTTTCCGTGAGCTTCGTGATCGACAACAGGTTTCCTTCAACGTCAGGGGCGTAGATGACCTCAGTCAGCGTAATCTTCACTTCTTTGCCTTTGCTGCACCTGTGATTTCCGGACGCGCTGAACTGTCCAAACGCTGGAACGATTTGTGATCATTCGCAAGATGGGATGTCGCCCCGGAGTCCACTATCTAGGATTTTGATTCCTGTCTACGACTTCGCACCATAAACGTAAACGCCTTATTTTGGTCATCTTCATGCACTACTTTCGCCTTTTCCTTGTAAGACCTCTTCTTGGACTTTTCGTTGGAATTCTGCTCCGCAAAATAGGCCCGGCAATCCTTCTTCCGATGACCTTGAATTCCACAGAAGTAACACGCCACAGATTTTTGCTGCTTACCTCTGCCTCCTATCTTTAAAGCTTGTTCTTCCATTCCGCCCTTCGGTTTGGACTGCTTGTCGGCTTCGTCGATGAGTTTCATCTTCACAAATTCAAGCGTCAGATCTTCTTCTTTACGATCTTCCAAAGCCGTCGTCAAAGGGTTAAAAGATTCCGGAAGTCCTCGAAGGATAAGTGCGACTGGAAACTGGAACTATCCAGTCTTGAGTAGTTCTTCAGTATATCCGCAAGATAAGCTTCCATGCTCTCTCCAACACGGTAGTTTTGATTGGTGATCTGCTTCAAAAGAGTCACTTTCTGTCCAAGCGAAATCTTACTGTGATATTCCTTCAACGCCTTCCAAGTCGATTTTGCCGTCGTTTCTGCCTCGATAATGGTGAATTGACTCTCTTCCACTGTAAGTTGAATTGTAGACAGAGCCTTTTCGTCACCATTCGTCCACGCGTCGGTTACTTCAGCCGGTGCTGTCCCTGGGTCGACAAATTTCCATAATTGCTCCCGTCTCAGCAACGCTTTCATCGCAAACGACCACGACTGATAGTTGGAACTGTTGAGCTTCGGGATTCGTCCCCACTCCATCACAGGATATCAACTGCTACGCTTCTTGACTTTGGATTCCAAATAATCACTCCTACTGGACTTCAAATACGCCTAGTGGTTTTTATCTGGGCACCACAACCTGATAGAGCTATGCAACTAGCGCGTATTGAAACACGTCTTGTTTGAGTGATTCATCAACAGGGAATGAAATAATAGTTTACGGAACAAGTTGCAGAATGATGATTTTTACAGCACGAGTGGTAAATTTATCCTACGAGGCTTGCCGAGTAGGATAATTACGACGAGTGCTGTAAAAATCGAGTTCTGCAACGAGTTACGTACAACATTTTTTGCAAATTTCGTTGAAGACCACTTGAGAGTATCAGAAATTATATCGGAATGCATTCACCATTATTTTACAATTTCTGAGAAATTGTTGTGTTATGATTCATTACGCAACTCAAAACAGTTGCGTAATGAGAATGCGTTGCGTAATGAATCATTACAGCACTGCTTTCAGTTAGGTAATGACTATTCCCGCACTGCATACTTCAGTGCAGGAAAGTAGGCCGTTTCATGACAGATTGGCGTGATGAAAAACAGCCTATTACGATGAGAAATTGCAAAAAACTTATTTATTCAACATAACAAGTCAACTAGGTTACTATGTTACACCTTGCTACGCCTATGTTGCTACGATGCTATGCTACTGAGCACGTGGTCTCTCACAGTGTTATCTGGTGTACTGGGCAGGCACTTCTACAAATTATGTTTGTAGTCACCAACAGATGTTAATGGAAAAATTGTCAATGCTAGAATCCTGTTGTGGTCCGCTAAAAATTGAGTCGGGAATTTTCCAACTTTCATAAAGGATCTTGACAAAATTCAACAAGTCATGCAGGGCAAGTAGGACAAACTCCTTGGGATGTTTTGCTATCTAATAGTCTGAAAAACATCAATAAGCCGCATTTATGTACGATTCAAGATAAAGTAAAGAATTTATGCACGATCCTTTTTGACCAGGTCATTCTCGTTTTAATTGTCTGAAACGTGACAATTAGCAGTGCTTGGAAACAACGTGTATTGTGACCAAATATAAGTTCAGTAGTTCTTAAAAAAATAAACTGTCGAGAATCACTAATGCAAATAATAAAATACTCCACATGGAAACATTCTGAAGTTGCTAATAAATCGTCAAAAATATTTCCTGGAGATTTGCAGATTTCATAGGTTTTTTAGAAGCCAACTGGGAGTACTATCAAATAAGTCGTCAGGAAAACCTTGCATCTCGTCAGTAAGCTGGCAAAATCTACTAAAGATTAAGCCGCAAATATTCCGGAAATTTTCTATAGATACATCATGGATTTTAGTTTTTAGGAAACCCTGGATAGAATTAGAATGGATGTGCTTGAGTATTATAGCAGACTTGCAATCCTTAACTGATCACAATAAAGGTTTTTTTTCACAGTTAAAACAAACAAAATAGATGTTAATTTTAAAATACTTAACAGATAATTTGCACAGAAAAATTGCAACTCAGTATAAATGTTCTCTTTAAATCAAGTTGGATAAAATATTCCTCACAATTATTCATTAATCAGGAGAAACGCCACTTATGTACTTTCGATGGCTTCACGGACCCCCTGAGAACGCATCACGGCCCCCTAGGGGTCCGCGGACCACTGATTGGGAAACCCTGTTCTTAACTTTGAACAAAAAAAAACTGCTTTTGAAAATTCGAAAATTAATGACAGATCTTGTCGCCTTGAATTAGCTATTTTAAAACTGAACTCAAATATTTGATTTTATACAATGAGACACCGAAAAGATTCCCTTTCCTGGGTGACTTTCTTTCATATTTCAATCATTTCTCCATCTCTAATTTGATTCCTTAAAAATGATTAATTATCGAATGCTATCAAATCAATTTGAAGCACTGCTTATAAGATCCTAGGTGTGCAAATCTAGTGTTTTTGTTGACACACGAATAATTTAGTGTCTGCCTAACAGAAGACAGATTTCAACTTCGCCAGTTAGTGGCAAATCATTTGAGTGACCTTACATTTCGTAGGCAAAGCGGTCGATTTTGCTACAAAATGCAACATGCATCGCAAAAACCAATAATAAATAAATACCGGAGCTAGAAATTCGTCCATCAGAGATCATTATCTCGATCGCGCTCTTCCCATCCGCATCACCCTCGTTTCACGCTTTTAAAATGTTTAATTGGCGCGCTTTTCAATGGTAGGCATCCAGCAATGGTTCTATTCACCCACCTTTGACTATATGCCGAGCTTCACTTTTCCAGCCGACACAAAAAGTTCACGCTCCACGCTTTTCACTCTCCAGCCCGGGCTAGTTCAGCTCAGTGGTGGTTGAATGAATGGATCAGTGATTTGTGTTTTATTCCGGCTCTTTTTTGTTTTGTTCTGCCACAGCCGCCGCCGCTTTGCTACGCTTCTGATGGGTAGAATGGAAATTTCGTATTATTCTAGAGCGCTATTTCCTCGTTGGTTGTCATAACGCGACTCGGCTTCAATTGTGCGGGTGGAAAATTGCGCGTCATCCAAAACCACCGAACCGCTATGGGCCAGGAATCAAAATTAAGTGACCAAAGTTCAAGCTACTTTTTATAGAATACATTATATGAAATGGTTTTCTCATTATTGAGAACATGTGTGATTGTATAGCAACGATTTATTGATTTACTACAGAATTCCGTTGCACTTTATATATTAACCTACTTTATACAATTTGTACTATTTTCTGTCTCTTTCAAAAAAATGAGGGGTTTAGCAGCAAAAGGGGTGTAAGTGTCAAAAACCATGTTCCCAATTTAATTCAAAATACATCTTAATAACTCCAAACACCACTTTTTCATGTAGGTTTTTAGATTGATATTTGTTCATAATGCAAGCGCTTGAATTTTTGATTTCAGGCCCATAGTGGCGAACATTCACCGATATATCACCGCACCAAAAATGTCCAATCAACAGTTTTGCGGACTTTCAGGGTTGTTTTTCTAGGCTTTGCTTACTTTTTGTGTGTGTTATCCGGGGTAAAACCGTTTGAAATTCGCGGAAGAGATGGTCACCAATCCGTCACCAATTAACCTTCGCTAATCCACGAATTGATTGTGGTGGCGTTTCGAAATCGTTATTTTTGTCGCCAGGCCACACTGTTTTAAAGATTTAAGCACTTCTTCTAAAAACTTTATCACTCTTGCAAACTATATTTGCACAATTAATCCTCCAGCAGACTTGAACATGCAGTGCACAACGTTTTAAAATTTGCCCCTCGTTTCCGGTCTGGTGCATCTCCGACGCGATTCTTTGGCCGTTGCCATTGTCTTATACACTTATTTTTTCAACAGTGAAGAAGCAGCACCTCGTTGAGAAAACAAACAAATTTCTTCGGCTCCAAGGTCACGGCAACCGAAACGCCCTCTTCGCGATTTTGAGATGACTCAATTCAATTTAACAATGGTTCCAAAATTGGCTGTAATTCACAGCAACGGGGGTACCAATTGTGACCCGAAGTTCTGCACGAAACGATCAACCACTCGTCACTAGCACCGAATTAGAACTGAACTGAAAACTCCAGTCTCTCGGTGGCCACACGGGAAAAAGTCATCCAACCGATGAAGATCACCAGCTCGTTTTTTTAATGGTATATTGTTATTATGTGCCTCGCCAGGTATTGTGGACGCAGGTTTGGTTAAATAATGCAATTTGGGGTTCGCAGAAGAGTGTGTGGCTGATTAAAGAGGGAGCGATAGATGGGAAGTTGCGTGTATGGCAGCGATCATCAATTATTCGATTTAAAAGAATTCATTATAGTCTAGTAGAAACTTAGTGCATATTTTGCGAACCTGAAGTAGTCAAATACAGATGATATTGGAACTAATAAATGTACCGTAAATCATGGTTTCTTTGTTAATACAGTTAACTTTGACAGTGCGGGATCCACAGTATACAAAACGAAATAACATAATTTATGTAGATCAGTTAAGAAAAATTAATGCAAAGGAAAGAGTATTAGTATGACACTCTATGTCAGAGCTATTTTCGTTGGAGTCGAGAACATTTGAAGCTCTCAATCGAATTTTGAATGTATCATTTTTGAAATGCTTACAAACAATCTGTTCTACGATCACTTTTGATGAAGTTTTGAAAAGTTCGTCACTAATTCTTCACAGCCTAGTTATTTTAGAATTGGAATTTTGTCACAAATCTCTTAGCGAAGAGCATTTTTACAAATTGGGAACATTTTTGTAATAGGAAATTCCCATATATCGTTTAACGCCTAGATGTATGCATTGCCCTATTTACTTAATTCAACTCACACGATTTTGTTCGAAATATAATTATTCATATTCCAAACACGGTTGACTTTAATTTCGAAACATGAGAATCTATCGATACCAATTCAAACATCATTTCATATAAATACTTAGAGACTTGAATGATGTTTCTTATGCTCTTCCAATTAACCCGTATCCGCCCAGCAAATGGGAAAATGATTGTACGACATATGCCAGAAAACCATTTGCCAAAATGTACCATTCGCCAGGAAACCATTCCCCAGAATCATTTCTTTGTAATTTATTTTCAACCTTGATATCTATTGATCGACATATTTGTAGAAAATTTGAGGCTACCAAATTTTTCAATACTTGCAATTTTGGTATCTTGAAGTCTTTTATATTATATGTATTTAGATCATGAAACATTGACATTCAGATTATTTCATCAAGAGGATTGGACTATTAGCACTGCATGAATTGAAATTTAGCGGCACTTCTGCAGTACATCGCGTCGTGAATGTTGTGCCAAATAATATTCATATCATTGTAATGTTATAACACGGCGTGTCTGGTAGAACAATATTATCACAAAAAAATAGGCATCGCCAAATCTTTCACCATACGAAAATATAGGTTTTAAGCTTTCATTTGACGTGTTCCCCAAAAAAATTCACCGAGGGATCCCGAACATTTTTTTTATTTTAAATTTTTGTTCCTTAAAGCACATTATTTTCAAATTAAATCATGGTTAAAGACAGTCTTTTTTTTCTCAAGCTCGATGGCAGCCCAAATTTCAAATGAAAGTTGATAAAACAAAGCTATATAAGATTACATGTTGTAATGGACAAAACTGTCCTTTGTGATCTTGTGGATTTAATAAGCCATGAGACACTTATTCGTAGAGTGGAAGTACACACTCAGTTGAGTTCAACTAATTTTCATTCTTTTGCTAAGATCCACACAGCCCAGCAGTCAGCAAATGAATTTTAATTTATATGTGAGCAAAAAATAAGTTTAATTACAGCCGCACCTTTGGGTGCCACTGACATCAAACGTCACTTTTACTGAGATGTCAGCAAACGACCTTTAACCGAGATTTGCACAGCTGTGATCGGCATTTTGATTTAAGTGTGTTTTTGATTTTAGCGTATAACTGTTTCTTTTCATGGTTAGAATGCATGAGATTTCTTTTTCTTCTATCTGGAATTACACTCCTATTGAGACAAAGCCAGCTTCTCAGCTTAGAGTTCTTCGGTTACTTATTAATTGATTTCCATCTTTTTCACAATTAAAATGATAAACAAAGATGCTTGATTTCCTAGTTTGGTAGTGAGAAAATAAAGGAGAGGAGATTAATCCTTCAGTCAGTATAATGATTGACTGCCGTTCTACGCATATTTGTGCCGCGGTCTATAAGGTTTACTTAGAGCATGGGACAAGTAAGCGCAGTAGAGCAGTTGATTTTAATTTAACGGGGCAACATATAAGTAATTCAGTGAATTTTGCAATAAAATGTTCAATTCCAAATATTTTTAATATCTAATGGATCACCTTGTGATAGTATATACGGCGCGTCATCTTTTATGTTGGTGTGTGAACATTGAATAACTTTGACATTAATCGATTGGTTTGGTTTGACATGTTTTGAAAACGTCAATTCAGTACAATTTCAATCATGAATAACTTTACACCGAAACAACATGCCAAAATAGTGACTCTTTGAATTGAAAATGGTCTTGAGCTTGAGCTTGAGCTTGAGCTTGATTGGCCGCCCGTGGATGCACTCCAGTATCGCCAGATCAGCTACACTTACACAAGGAACCAACCAAATGACTGCTTGGGACTAACAGGCATCCTCAGTGTATAAATGCTGGTGATCTTCTATTTTTAGGCAACAATGGCACCTGCCACGTCAGAATGCAGACCAATGAGGGGAAGGGGGAGGAATTGATGATGCATTGAACTGACTCCCACGTAGACCGTATATTCCACTGCATCTTTTGTGGTTAGCAGACTGCCTATGTATCAGGCGTAAGAAAGGCGTGCGCGTGGAAGTAGGAAGCGTTAGGGAAACGGTTTCTTGTCCGTCTCTGGTTCTAGCGTTTGCTATGAACGAATAGTTTGAGTGTGGTATATTTAGAATGGAAGATAGAAGCAAGTGAGAGATATACAACTACAAAGTACGAGGAAAGGGACGGGCCTGGGATTGAACCCATGACCTTCTGCATATGAAGCAGAAGCGGTAGCCATCAGACCACCAACCCCGTCCGTCTTTGAATTGAAAATGGTCTCGCAGTTGTGTTAACTCAACTTTTATTTCCTTGAAAAACAGGCAGATACCATATGAAGCCAATAAATAAGCAAAAATGCCTCATTCGAGGAACAGAAAATCTATTCTAGTTTCAAGAAACGCCATCCGATGACCAAGTAGTAACTGTTTGGACCAGCGTCCACGTTAAAAAATTATTGAGTCATTTTTTTTACAAATTTATTCAATTTTCACAAACCGACTAAAAGATGGTGCAGGGTATCTGCTGATGTCCGCATAAACAGGAATGTATCTTTTCGAGATATTGAAACCCTTAGAAGAAAGTCTTAAACAAATACTGTAAATTGCAAATAATCTGCTCTGTAAGTGGGACACATGAAATTTATCTTGATAATCTACCTCATAATACTTTCCGTTGTCATTAATCACATAATTATCCATATTTCACGTTGAAAACATATATTATTAGAATATGGTATCAAAAAAAAAAGAATATGAAATGGTAAAACTTTCCTGTTTTTAAGCTGATTACGTGTTTCAATTACTGCAGTTAATGTGAAAATAGCGTTATTGTTTGTATGCTTGTCAGAAAACCATTTTAACGGTGGAATTATTTTTTAAGGTTTGATTGAACTGGAAATATCGTCCACTATATTATTGTTAAATTTTGAAATTCTATGTTAACAACAACAAAATAATTTCAATACTATTAAACACGTCTTTGGGTTGTCACTTACTCCGGGGTGCCTGAATCAAATGTTTAATGAGGATTTTTGAAGCTTTTTGCTGAAGCTTTGGGTGTACGGCACTCAAGCATATTTCGTTCCCTATCGTAAGCTGTTGTAATGTTGATCGATTATACTTTTTATGAACCTCATAATAAACCAATACGGACAGTAATTTATGGAATTACGGTTGATTGGCAAAGAAAACTTTCATTTAATATCTAAATGCTCAACGAACTCTATGCTGGGAAGCAGGATATAATCCAGCAGAGGTGTAATGCCAGACATAAGAAGAAGATATATTTAATGTCTTCTAACCATGAAAGGAATCAGTGCTCGGATTGATATACTTCCACAGTACGGGTAAGTGTCCAACAGTCGAACTTCCAACATATCTAATCGAATAAGTGTCCTATGGCTCATAAAATCCTCAAATTGACATAGGACAGTTTTGTTTTTTATAAAATTAACCTCATATGTATGTTTATATATTTGATGAGATTTTGTTTGGAATTTAAAGTTTCATCGAGCTCAATACCAATGAAACTGTCTTTCACAATGATTACATTAAAAAATAATGTACTCTAAAAAAAAACAAAAATTTTAAATAAAAAAAATGTTCGGGATCCCTCGGTGGATTTTTTTGGGGAACACGTCAAATGAAAGCTAAAAACCTATATTTTCGAATGGTGAAAGATTTAGCGATGCTTATTTTTTTGTGATAAACCTTTCCCATATACACGCCGTGATAACCTGGGGGTGCGAAGTGAATATCAACAAGCAGCCAGGCTGCTGTCAAAATAAAATTTTCATAAAAATGATCTTAGTATGCCTAGAAGTGTGCGATCATTATTTAGTCACGCTAAAGAATGTTATACATTTGATGTAACACAAAAACTGCCAATTTTTGAAGAAACGTTATACTTGGTAATACACATGCATATTTTTTTTTAAACTTTTGTCTCATATCTCATAGTCTTGTTAATGTACGATCAAAAACTATCTGGTCCTGCTTATTTATTGAATTTATTGCCTGCATCAAATAGCATAGACTATTTGTGAAGTATTTTAAGTGTGCGCCTTGGAATTAGTTTCCTGCGAGACAAGCAAACAAACAACGGTTAGCACTGGTGGAAAATATTGTGTTCAAATTGAATGACCGAAACATTCGTATCCGCACCCCTCAGGTTATAAAGAATATAAAACAACTCGATTGATCAATCTATGTAATTTAGTCAATTTTGTTACAATCCTTCGCATACAATTTTATGCAATTTGCACAACGTGACAGGTGTGTGGCAGAACTGATGTAAGATTACCTTTTTTTGTTATATAGCTGACCTGAGGAAAAAGAGCTGAGAGCGTTTGGCATGAATTAGTATAGTCGAATTGCTGAATAGTGTATCTTTACGAAATATCGCAAAACAACTAAAAACAACAGCCTTTCATTGAAAGAAGGGAAAATTATGTTTGAAATATGACAAGTTTAGCGCCAATAATTATTTTAACAGTATAAATCTAATGACTCAGCCCAACGTTATTTCGGTTATAAATTTATATACATTATTCAGTCATTGCAAAAAATGTTAAACTTTTTCAATCTTAAAAATAATTTGAACCACGTGTTTTTTGTTTTAAAATAATTTTACAGAATTTACGACAGGCTGCCGAAAAATTCTTCAATCTTCAGTATTTCTGCTATCTGGTACCTGCGATATTCAGAAATCCCTTGGAGGACTGCCACGTGGCCATGATGCACGGAGGAAACCGAAAAACTCACAGAATTTTTTGTTTCATATTCAGTTACTTTCTGTACGAAACAACTCAGTTATGAACATTTATGTTTTAAGAATCACTTGAGCCATTGAAGATTACAAATTAGATAAACGTCATGGTTAACATTCCATGATTAACTCACTTCCAATACTTCTATTTTTATGGGACTGTCAGCGACTCTGTATTTTCCGATTTTTATATATTTCATTTTCACTTAAAGCCTCTTTGCAAACGTTTTATTATTACCAGTCTTTCTTTGACTTTTTCCAATCATTTTAATTATTGAAAAATGAGATGACATAATATTGTTTATATAACTTCCATTGCCTCTGTTAGCTGCAGGCAGCAAAAATCCTTTTCATTACAAATATAAGGAATAATCAATTATATAAAGAAGGGTAAATCTCCTTTGAAACATATAAGTCCTTGTATTTGTTAGCCCTGAAGACATAACATAATATTTAAAGAAAGGAAAATAATTATGACAATGTTAAAAATACAGTTGCCTATAATAGCTTGAGTAAAAAAGTCTAGAAGATGATCCTGATAACATTAAAAAAAAACATTTATTTCTTAGAAACTATGAAAACTTCGGAAGTTTATGATATTTTCAATTTCCTATCTGGCGTTACGTCTCAACTGGGACAGAGCCTACTCCTCAGCTATGTTGCCAATTGCAATTGCCAATTGATAATTTTTCGTGAGCTTATCGACCGGTGGGATTTGAACCCACGTCCCTCAGCTTGGTCTTTTTGAATAGCTGCTCATTTACCGCTACAGCTATCTGCTCCTCTTAGTCTGTAATACTAATAGTTTAAAACGTTTTATCAAACAAAAATCTAAAAATCATGCGTTTTGCAGTGCCCTTTTTAGGGCGCTGTTCGAACCTATTGTGGTATGGAGCTACATGCTCTCATTTTGCTTATGCGTTTTTCCCTCTTCAAGGGACCCCACTCCTATTTCCTCCCATCTTTCTCTTCCCTTTCCTCTCCTATCGGGTAGATGATGAAATAGACTCAAATATGGCGATGGCACAAATCTCCCAAATGGCGGGGAACGTGTCTCTGGAGCCGGCACCGACGGCACTGAGTGGGGTTCTGGTAATTTCCTCCAGGTTTCTGAAAATGTTCCCACGTCACACGGACAACGAACAAAAGTTTGGTTTTTCTAAAGCTTTAAAATTATTTTGTTCTTTTCTGTTAAAGTGAACTAAATAATATTCTTGAGAAAGCTCTTTCCGAGCGATGCCAGATTGGGTTCTCTTTTTCATAATGATTACTTGGACTGGGGAAAATCCAAGTAAATCATTCATTCCATTTTTGATCTCTTCAGGTGACTTATAGTCACTTGAGAAACCTTTCAAGACGACTTTGAACAAACGTTCAGTTTTGTCATCATAAGTAAAACAATTGTGCTTCTTCTCTTCAAGATGTTTGAGAAGAAGTTCGCGATCTTTAAGAGTTTCCGGCTAAACGCGACAGTCTCCTTTCTTTGCGATTTGGATGGAGACCTTGATTCCCCTAAAGGAGTTCAAGATCTCCTGCCTAAATTCCCCAAATTCGGAACAACTGACCACGATAGGTGGCACTTTTTGCTTCCTCACTTGAATCAAAGAGCCTGGGCTAGAGACAGCTTCGATTGGGTGTTCGGAAAATTTGTCTAGAGCATCGAACTGATTGCTCATTTCGATGCAATTATCAACATTATTCATTTCACCCTTGGAAAAAAGTTCGCATTCCGGAGAAACGTCCTTTCTTCCATTCTTGCCACGTTTAGTGACAGTTTTAAATCCCACTTTTTTGGGAGGAAGTTGTGAATTCAGAGATTCACCCTTCCTTTTGTTTGTAGTTGCAACCATGTTTAGTGAATAAACGAAAAAAGACGTGACCTTCGAGAGGTTTCCTCCCAAGAAGGATTACCACCGCTAGCTTTCGCCAACGGGTCCAACGAAAAATCGAAGGCACGGGTCCAAACAAGGATCGTAAAGGGATCAATAGTAGAAAAAATGTCACGAATGAGGTGGTCCGCTTTCCACACGAGCAAATAGCACATATTTTTTTTGTCAATTTTGACATCTTCTGCTTTCCAACGTCTTCAGGGACATCGAATTTATGATGAGCAGTGAAAAACTGGAGCCCCGGAAGCTGCCGGAAGTCTGTTTCCACATACGTCTTATCATCCATAACGAGGCAATGTGGTTTCGTCAACATCTGGGTGTAGAGCTTCCGTGCACGTGTTTTCCCTACCGTATTCTGCCGTTCATCGCGATTTGGACTTTGTTGTATGTAGTCCTCCTCGTTTTTTGGCTTCTTGCACAAAACTATTGGATAGATTCAGTTTCTTCGTCAAATATCAAACTGAACTGTTGGGATTCCTCTTGAAAGCTTGAACTACCCGTTTGTGATTCTTAACACTACAAATACGGAGATCCATTTTTGTCACTTTTTTCGATCGATGGTCAAACGTTCGGGGTACCGATTAAAAACACGAGATACCTTAGAATGTACCATTCGCAGTTTTCTGCTGATGGTACGATGAAATAGACCCGGGTTTTCGAGGCACGTGCGCAAAATTTCTTTGCGCCGCTGTTGTTCGTCCGACTCCATCTTCAGAACGATTGCGTATCTGCTAGTGAAACTTACACAGCGTAAACAAATGTATATTGAACAAATTACACTAAAAATTTGAACAGAAAATATTCAACGGGTAAAAAGTTACAGCCACATAAAAGTGGTGCAATTTAATTCCGTATACCCTTTATATTAATATTCCTTCTAAGAAATACCTACCTCTTTCAATAAATCCACACAATTTCCGATGACGACGCTTGTTTCGCTTATCGGCGACTATTGACCCATACTATTCCAACAAAATATACACGGAAGTCGTCTTCAACAATTTAGCTGCACAGTTGAAGCGGGAATTGAACCTTAACACGATGTGTTTTAATATCTGACGACACTGACCGTACGGTCATGAAATAAATTAGTTCCGTAAAATTCACTTTGACTAGTTAGTTATGTTGTTAAGAATTCATCTAGATTGTCTTGTATCTTAATATGGTTCTTTAACTCAATACAAATATTCTGAATATAAAATTATGGAGAGATGCCTGTTGCGCCATCCATTGGATTCATTCTCAATTAGATTCCACCGTTATGCTGCCCACAGACGCTCAGACGGTTTGACCAACATTGACTCCGCCCCCCAGGTTGATGCTCATGTTGGTGCTATGTTTGACCGTGTGTGATGCTGCTTGACGAACCAATTTGACAGTTTGTGAAACCGATTTGACGGTTGACGAATCGGTCGGCCAAAACCAAACGAGTTTGATTTTGCTCAAACCACTGGTAGGCGGAGCCAAATGTTTGACGAACCGATCGTACCGTCTGTAGGGATGTTGCACGAACATCGACGTCATCATGTCAAATTGAAGCTTCGACGTCCCATGAACTACCGATGCAGATGGGTGAAAAGTCAAAATGCGTGAATTTACGCAGCGTCGGTGCCATAGTGATCTAGCAAATGCGCGCTTTTGAGTTGTTTCTATATAGATAGTAAAATATCGTTTCCAACTATCTCTAACCGGTTTTTTAGCAAATTCATCAAGGATTCCTTAATTATTCCTGAACCAATTTCTCCAGAAATATCTTCAGAGAATCCATCAGCAGTTTTACCTGTAATTCAAAAAAATCCATCCATGGATTGTATTTGGATTTGTACTTCAGGGATTCCTTCAAGAATTTTACCAGGAATTTCTCCAGGTAATTCTCTTGTAATATCTTCAGAAATTCTTCCAAAACTGCTTCATGATTCCACCAGGTGTTCCTCCAGAAATCCAATCAAGATTTTGTCTAGTGATTTAACATGAAATTTTTGTTAGAATTCCTTTATAAATTCTTACCGAAAGTTTAACTGAAATTCCTCATGGGATTCTATCAGGAGTTTCTACAAAGATTCCATCAGTGATTCCTCTGAGAATGATGAGTTCTTCTTCTTCTTGGCGTTGCGTCTTCCCTGGGATAGAGCCTGCTTCTCAACTCTAGAGTTTCTACAATTTTTAACTGAGAGCTTCCTTTGCCAAAGTTGTCATTTGCGCATTCATATATCGTGTGGCAGGTACGATGATACTCCATGTCCAGGAAATTTCCATTACGAAAAGATTCTGGACCGACCGGAAATTTAACCCAGAAACCTTCAGCATGGTTTTGCTTTGTAGTCGCGGACTCTGACTACTCGGCTAAGGAAAGCCTCTAGAATCAGGAGTTATTCTAGGGAATTAAACACAATTTCATCCAGGCATTCCATCAGGAGAACTTCTAAAGATTCAATCGTAAATTTCACGAAGGTTTCATGTAGCAGTTCCTTCAGGGTTTTTATCAGGACAAGCTCTAGAGATTCTAGTTCCTTTAGGAACACCATCAAGAATTCTTCTGGGGGTATCATCAGCTGTTCGGCTAGGGATTCCACCAGGAATTCTTTCAGGGATTCCATTTGGAATTCCTCCAGAGATTCGATCAGGAATTCTTTCAGGGATTGCACCTAGAACTCAACTAGGGAGTTCATCAGAAGTTTCTCCAGGGATTCTATCAGAAGAAAATTTCAGAGATTCCACCTGGAATTCATCCATGGACTCTGTCCGTCGTTGCTCTAGTTCTAGGAGTTCTTCTCGGGATTTCAACAGGAATTCCTTCAATGATTCCATACAGAGTTCCTTCAAGAATATCTTTACAAATTCTTCCAAGAATTCCTTCAGGAGTTCCCCCACGGATTTCATCAAGGGCTCCTGTATCTATATTATCTGTATTTATGTATCTGCATCTGGATTCTATCGGGAGTACCTTGAGGGCTTTCATCAGAGTTCTTCTGGAGATTTCATAAGGAGTTCCTCCAGGGATTCCATCAAGAGTTCCTTCTGAGATTTCAAGAGATTAAATCAAATGTTCCTCGAGGAATTCCATCAATGTTTCTTCTAGAAATATTATGAGGAGTTCCTCTAGGGATTCTATCAGGAGTTCTATCTGAAAACTTATCATGTTTTCTACCAGGGATTTTATCAGGAGTTCCTAAAGGGATTCCATCAGAAGTCCCTCCAATGTTTAGGAGTTTTTTCAAGAATATTTATAGATAAGAGTTCTTCCAAGGATTCCATCAGGAGTTTCTCCAAGGATTCCATCAGGAGTTTCTATAGGGGTACTAACAGGAATACCTTTAGGGCTTCCATCAGAGTTCTTCTGGGGATTGCATCAGGAGTTCCTCCAGAGTTCTTTAAGAGATTCCACCTGAATTGCCTCCAAACATTCAATCAGGATTTCCTCCAGAAAATTATATCAGGAATTCCTTGAGGAATTCCATCAGGACTCTTTCTAGGGATATCATAAAGAATTCTTCTAGATTCTTACAGGAGTTTCATCAGAAATTTCTTCAGGGATTCCATTAGGAGTTCCTTCAGCGACTGGAACTTCTCCAGGGATTCCATTAGGAATATATCTAGCAATTCCATTAGAAGTTCCTTCAGAGATACCACCTGGAATTCTTCCAGAGATTCCATCAGGGGTTTCTCTAGGGATTCCATCACTAGTTAATCTACGAATTTCATCAGAAATTCCTCCATCAGGAGCTCCTCCAATAATATATTTAGGATTTCCTGCAAGAAATTCCTCCAGGGTTTCTTCTGAGATTTCACCGGAATTCCTCAAGAGATTCTATCAGGAGTTCCTCTATAGATTCTATCAGGAGTTCCTTCAGGAAACTTATCAGGAATTCCTCCAGAAATTTCATGTGGAGTTCATCTAGAGATTTCATCGGGACTCCTGATTCTATCAGTTGTTCCTCTTACAATATCTTTATTTTCATCCCAGTAACGATTCCCTAACCTCAAATCTACCTGTCCCACGAATATAAATTCTAGAATTTCAGCAACAAATTTGCATGCAATGAGCAGAGATTTGTTAGAAAGGACGATTTCAATAATTTACTCTTTGATTACTTTTTGATCTATATTCTAAATTTGTCGAAATAGTATTTTTAGAATCATAGGACAGGTAGAAAATGAGGTTACGATTCGTTACTGATTCCTCCAAGGATGCCATCAAGAGTTCCTCTAGGGATTCTATCAGGAATTCCAATAGGGATTCTGTTAGGAGTACCTTTAGGGCTACCATTAGAGTTCTTCTGAGGATTTCATCACGAGTTCATCCAGGAATTCCATCAAGAGTTCCTTCAGAAATTCCAGCTAGCATTTCATTCGAGATTCTATTAGGAGTTCTACCAGAGTTTATATCAGGAGGTCACCTACGACTAACATCAGGATCTTCTAGGGATATCATAAGGAATTTCTCTAGGCATTCTATCGGGAGTTCCAGCAGGAATTATATCAGGAATTCCTCCAGGGATTTCATCAGGAGTTCCTATAGTGATTCCATAGGGAATTGTTCAAGGTATTTCATCAGGAGTTCCTTCTATGATTTCATCTGGAGTTCCTGCAATAATTCTTCTTCTTCTTGGCATTAACGTCCCCACTGGGACACAGCCGACTTCTCAGCTTACTGTTTTTATGGGCACTTCCACAGTTATTAACTAAGAGCTTTCTTTGCCAAAGTTGCCATTTTCGCATTCGTATATCGTGTGGCAGGTACGATTATACTCTATGTCCAGAGAAGTCAAGGAAATTTCCTTTACGAAAAGATCCTGGACCGACCGGGAATCGAACCCAGACACCTTCAGCATGGCGATGCTTTGTAGCCGCGGACTCTAATCACTCGGATGGGATGCCTCCGAAAATTCTTCAAGGAATTGATATCTCCAACGATACTCAAAGGTTATCAGGAATTCCTCCTAAGATTTTTCCGGAAATGTCTCAGAATTTTATCACCGGAATAACTCTCCAGATTCCATCGGAAATTTCTCAAGGAATTTCTCACTAAATATCTTCAGAGATTCTTGGGGGTTTTCAGAAATTAATTCAGCAATTTTACCAAAAATTTCTAATAAAAATTTCACAAGTAATAAGGGATTCCATCAGTATATCCTCAAGTGACTCTGTGAGGAGTTCCTCCTAGGATTCAAAAAAGGAATTCCTTCAGCGATTCCTCTGAGAATTCGTTCATTGAATCCAACAGGAATTGCTTCGAAAATTTCGCTAGGATTTCCTCTAGGCATTCCAACTAAAACCCTCCAGGAATTTTGGATTCCACCAAAGGTTCATCGATGGATTGAATCTGAAATTCGCCCAGATAATTCTCCGTGATTTCCATCAGGAAAAACTTCAAGGAATGAGCTGAAATTATCATAGGGATTCCACTAAAAATTCTTTTAGAAGCTTCATCAATATTTTTCCGTTGATTTCACCGGAAATTCAAGAAAATCTTCTGAAAGTTCTTCCAAAACATTCTGGAAAAAATCCTTTGGTTCCTTCAGAGTTTTTTAAGAAATTTTGCCATGAGTTCTTCCAGAGTTAGGAATATCAATAGAATTTCGCTAGAAATTCTATACCAGAAAAATCTAATACAGATTCGCCAGAAGTTCTACCAGAAAATACTTCAATGCTTTGACTAGGATTTTCCTTTTTCGAATTATTCAGGATTATCAGAAATTCCTCCAGGGTATCAATAAAAAAAACCACAAGTTCAAATGACTATTTTTTTCTGGAAAACCGCGAGAGAATCAACCAGCAATTCCACGAAGGGTTGAACTTCAAGTAGAATTCCTTGAAGGATTTTTTGGAAAATTTCTGGAAAAAATCATGGAATTATTTATACTGAAATCATTGGAGGAATCACCAAAGAAAACACTGGAGAAATTCACGAGTTTATACAGGATTCTCTAAGGCAATCCCTGGTGGATTCCTTGGAAAAAACCCTCCAAGATATACTGGAAGGAATTGATGGATAAATTCCTTTAGGAATCCTCGGAGAAATATCCGGTAGATTCTTGAAGTAATTCCTTCAAAAATTCGAGGTAGAATGCCTCGTAGGTTCCCTTAAGGGATACAAAGAAAAATCTTTTAAGGAAACACTGGAAGAATTCAGAAAATAATTTATTGAAGATTCCCTAGAAGAATCCCCTGAAAGTAACCTGGGGGAACCTCTCGAAAAATTGCAAGCGGAATTTCTAAAGGAATTCCTGGTGAAATCCCGTGTGCGAAATTTTTTTTTGAATTATTTTGCAGTATTTCTTGCTGAATTCTCGAAAGCTTCCTGGTGGAATCTCAAGAGGAATTCCTTAATGAATCCTTGGAGAAATTTTGGGTGGAATCACTGTAAGGGTTCCTAAAGTGAATCTCTACATGTATTTCTGTAGGAGTTTTTGAAGAATTTCTAGCGAAAATCGCGTAGTAATCTCTGTAAGAATGTTTGGGTTAATCACTGAAGGATTTTTTGGAGGTACTCCTAGGGAAAGGTTTTTGATGCATAGGAGAAATTCCTGGTGGAATTATTGATGGAATTCCTGTAATAATTTCTTGAGCAATCTCTATAAAAATTTCTAGAGGAATTCCTAGTAAAAGCGCAGGAAAAAAATCCTTGTATAATCTGTATAGAATTTCATGAAGTTTCGATGGAGGAATTCCTAAATACATCTGCGGAAGATATTTTGGAGGAATTCTTGAAGGAAGCATTGAATGAATAAATCCCTCGGAAGTTTTTAGGTAAATCTCTGGAGGACTCTGTAGAGAAAATTACAAGAAAGAATCGCTGAAGAAATTCCTTTGGTTGAATTTAAGGAGGAGTCCTAGGAGATGCCCTGAAAAAAGTTCTGGTGAAATCCTTATGGGAATTTATGGTTATAAATTTATTGAGAAGTATCTAAAATAATTCGTTATGTGATTCCTGAATAATGATATAACTTTCAGAGGAAATAAAGGAATCTTTGAAAAATTGTGATAGCAATCTCCAGAAGAATTCTTGAAGTTAGCCTTGAAGTAAACTCTGAAAAATTACTGAAGAAATCACTTGAGGATTTTTTTGATCTTTGAAGTAATCAGTAGAGGAAACCCTGAATAATTAGCAGAGGAATCTTTAAAGAAACCTCTGGAAGAAAGCCAGCCTGAAGAATTTTCCTCGGAGGAATTTCTGTGTAAATATGTGGATAAATTTCTAGAGGAATTGTTGATGAAATTCCTGGTAGAATCCCAAGATGACTTTCTGGTGGAATCCCTAGTATAATCAATGGTTCTGGAAAGACTTCAAAGTAGAATAACTAGAGGAAACCGCTAAAGACTCCGAATACAAACTTTGAAGAAATTACCCTAGTCATTCTCATATCGATGACTGCTCAGAATAATCCCCGATAGAGATCCCTCATAATTTTAGAGTTCCGCCGGAATACTTCGTGTGAATTGTAATTGTAATTCCTCCTCAATATCCATTTCTTCCGGTATTTAAATTCTGAAAGTTCTGCTCTTTCTCATAACGATTATTGCCATAGAAATATTCACCCCCACAGCCACAGAAATCGAAAAAAATAACAATCACATATTCACTAGGCTTGCCGAGAGCATTCAAAACATGCGAAGAAATATGGTGTTGCTGCAACAAACTTTGACAGTCGGTCAAACGGTTGCAGAAACATAAATCGGTTTGACTAACTTGGGGGCGGAGTCAATGTTGGTCAAACCGTCTGAGCGTCTGTGGGCTGCATTAGACACGAACCCTTTTTTTGCAGTAAATCGATTTACTGGAGATTGAAGAAAATATGGTTACTGGCGTCACCTAGAGGTTTGATTCTCAATATGATTTTTCATGGCCAAATAATCCTTGATCAGCTGATAAGGATCTTGAGATACAAAAGATAGAAAATAAAATTGTTACTAGCGCCATCAATTGAATATGTTTCTAATCAGATTTTTCACCTCAAGATAGTACATAATCTGTTGAACGGCTTGGCCGAAGACACCGACCTTCTCGTAGGGGCCTTCCTTAGCCGAGTAGTTAGATCCGGCGCTACATAGCAAAGCTAGAAGATGTCTGGGTTCAATGCACGCTCATTCCAGGATCTTTTCGTAATAGAAATGTCCCTGACGTCCCTGGGCTTAGAGTATTGCTATCCACACGATATACAAATGCGAAAATGGCAACTTTGGCAAAGAAAGATCTCAGTTCATAACTGTGGAAGTGCTCATTGAATAGCTGAGAAGTAGGTTCTGTCCAAGTGAGGACGTAATGCCAAGAAGAAGCAGAAGAACCAAACTTCTGACTAATGAAAATCTTGAGATACAAACAAAGAAAATTTGTCGTTAGCACCACCTAGCAGATAAATTCTCAATCAGATTCTTCACCGCTAGATAGCCGTCAATCTGTTGCATATCTTTACCAAATACACCAACCTCTAAACTGATAAGGATCTTGATGTAGAGAAGATTAAAAATTGATTTTTACTAACACCAAATAGCGGATGAATTCCCGATCAAATTCTTCACCGCCAGATAGCTCTTAATCTGCTGAGCAGCTTTTCCGAAGACAACAACCTAGCTTATGTGGATGTTGAGATTTCCGTTTGATGGAAATTTTGGAGAAAGGGGGGAGGGTCAGGGGGATATCTCACCCAAGGATAATAAGCCCAACTAATCGCATTAACTTTAAAATTTATTTCAAATTTATTGATCAACTAGTCTTCAAATTGTGATCATTTAAAAATTCAAGGTTTTTTGCGGGATTTTAAGGTTTAAATGCTTTTTTCTCATACCCAACTCATATTGAAATTCCTGGAGAAACCTATAAAAACCTGGATTTAATTCTGGATAAATGAGAGAAAGTGAGTTGAGTACCGTCCAAAATCTGTCCAGCTTTTTAAAAGCGCTAAGGGCTGCCGCTTGGCTTGGGTCGTTTTATATTGAACGGACCCAAGACAAACGTCAAATCGACTGATCCCTACCAGAAAGAGAGCCTTTTTGCGGCAGCCAACTTAAATCTTACTTTGAAATCGAGTAACAAATCAAAATCAAATGCATCGGGTTTACGTAGAGTTAACCAATTTACATTTATGCAAGAGAAGGTGAAGCATTGAATGCTGAAAAGTTTGACAAATGGAAATGGAATGTCTCCCATTTTCTCGCACTCCATTGAACGTTTTCGTTATTTTGGTTTAAAGCACTTGGTCCAATCTGACTGCATACTTTTATTGATATTTATAGATCATCCTAAATAAATTTGTTACACATTTCTCATAGCTTACAATGGTGCTAAGACAAATTTGAATATAACAAAAGAATATTTTTTTTATCAAATGAATGTAATTTTAGGCGTCAGATGAGGTCTGGTAGAAGAAAAACTGAATCACGTAATTTGAACTCTGCTGTGTTTTTGTTTGTTGTCACTAAAAAAAAATTACGAATTTCATTCACTATTAAGCAAAAAGTTCCCTCAAAATGTGATATT
The DNA here is from genome assembly GCF_002204515.2 of Aedes aegypti. NCBI lineage: Eukaryota > Metazoa > Arthropoda > Insecta > Diptera > Culicidae > Aedes > Aedes aegypti. The sequence goes on from NC_035109.1 coordinate 329,447,079, forward strand.
CTCTGTGTAAAAATTAGATGATAACTTTCTTGAAAAAAAATCTTACTGGTTCCGACTCTGTATCAATTATCAAAATAATTGCGGACAAATAATTTATTTATATTGACAGTATTTTCTGCAACTCACTGCTGTAGGAACATTGATTTCGTTTACTTTGCCTGCAATTAATGAAAAATACCATCGGAAGTCGAACGTTTACTCGTCGCCTGTGGTGCCATTAGGTAAATCCGTTTTCCAAGCAATCGAAAGATATATTCGGCAAACAATTCGCGATCCCACAGATAAGGGATTTATTTGTACATAGAAACGATGCTAATTATGAATTCCGAGGAAGTCTGCTCATTGAGATGTATTTTTATCGCAATTTTCAAGCAGCTGATACGTTTACAGCGAGAATTATACTATTGGATTGCGCTAGGGGTTATCAACATCTGCGAAAGATTGTCCCTCGAAACACCATAATGAGCTTAAACGGATGAGCTGAAAATTGAATGAATATTTTTTAAATTCCTTCATTAAATAGTATCCTTTAAATTATTACATTCGTTATTTATGTGTAAATGTTATGTGTTCTGAAACATTATCATCTCAATTTTGTAGAATTTAATCAAACTATCAATTACATTACATTGCAAATTAAGTTGTGGAAGCATTAGAAGAATTCTTCCATTTTCGAAGGTATGATGAAAACATATCTAAAATCTAAACATAAAACCGCAAACAAAGTTTTGTGACATTCCTGAGGTAATTCAGGTAAGTCAGATGTGACAATGTTAGTTTCAGAATGGATTATTTTAACAATGTTCAATTTTTTTTAATTTTAAAACTGAACCAAACGCTGTCGAATACTTTTTCTATGTGTAGAAGAGAAAAACCAGATGAATAGCGTTCAGATTTGTTGGAACGTTCAGCTCAGTGTCAAAATTGAATGTCAGAATCCAAATTTTCCATGGGAAAATATTGATGGTGACAACATTTGGTTTAAAAATACATTTTCAACAAGTTTGAAAATTTATAAGTTTACTGATTGAAAAAGCCGGTTTTTAATTTTCCAGTCATCAAGAAAGTAATGCCAACTGAGTTGTTAAATATATCAACCAAGAATGTTAAGCTAGTCACTGGATATTTCTTGTCGAGGATATAAAAATTCCATCATTGGAGGATGCAAAGAAATCGATACAGGGGCTTTAATATTTATGATTTTTTTAATAACAGTTCCCATAATTGTCCGCTTCCAAATCAGTCCGCCAATATTTTTTGAAAACGTTCTCCATTTGAGAATGCGTTAAAAATCCTGAGTAATTTGAATTTCGGTTGGACTAGTGATTCCTTAATTAAAATTGTGCACGTTTTCAAACTACATAGCAAGTTTTTGAGTTTTTTTTTGCAATTTGATGATTATAGAATGATCAATCCAGCTTGAATACTATCGCAGTGCTTTAAACTAAATTAGTGAATGCGAAACTAAAAGCATTAAAAAATCTCATAAAAACTGTTCTGTACTCAACCAACAGCTCCGTTCGAAAACGCTTCATACCAACCATCACCTTCGCACTCAAGCCATAAGAGACGACGCGCAACAGTGAAAATCATTGGGAAGGTCGTGGAAAACTCTTCGCTGTTGATGGGTGGTAGCATTCAGTCTCCTTTCAGTGAGCGAGTGCTGCTCACTAGCCGTTGTTGTCTGTCGCCGCGGTCATCACGAGGTTTTCCTCTGCTCGGTTACGTCGCGACGGGATAAGCTGGAAAATGGTAGCGAATCTTCCATCTTACACTTATCGCCAGCTTGTTGCAAAGTGCTGGAAGTGCGTGAAGTGACCATTGATAAGTGCAGTTTTGTGATGAATCTTCGAGGAAGATAGTGGCATAAGCGTAGATTTTCCGTCGTTTGTTTTGTCGATTGGTTTTGGGGTGGGAAAGACGGGTGGGTGGTGATCATCTGTGAGGGCGGAGAGGCAGCTGACGTTTTCCTCGTGCGTTACCAAACAAAGCTCGCTCGGTCGGTTCGTGTGGGAGAGAGTGAGAAAGAGGGAAACCATCAGCAGGTTGGAAAGAAAATGTGTTATACACGCGAAATGTGAGTTGTGTGAAATAGCAGTTATTGGAGCAATTCGAAGATAGAATTTCATGCGTTACGATTGAGCGAAAGAAGCTCATGAAAGGCTGGTAAGCTACATGCTAATAAATATGTACAGTTTGAGGTTCTGTTCAGGAGCGAACCGTTAGAACCTAAAACGTGGTTTTCTTCCGAATGGACAAAAATTATTAAAAAAAAGGCAGATATTTTTATTTATCAAATATAATAAATGGACTTTCTTGTTTATGCTTTATCGAAATGCTTTTTCATTTTTGAAAATTGCCCAATTCTTACTTGAACCTGTTGGTTTCTCTGAATATTCCGATATAGAATGATACTGGGTTACATTTTTGTAGAGATCTGACCGAGTGAGCGCGTTTACTCAAAGCACTTTTCCTATTTTTTTTTTAAATTCAATAACAAAATACTATCAGCAGTTTTCAACGAAATGAAGCTGATTTTTATTTTGCGTCTTAGTTATAATATTAACTTATCATTTATCGAATTTAATTTGAATTGTTTGGACAGCAGCTGTAGAATTTATTTATTTATTTGCTTTTAGATCAAACATTTTTAAAGAGGAAAACCCCTTTGAGTTTTTTTCTAAAATATTTCTCAGAGATGCACAAAACCTCTTTTTTTAAAAAAAAACACACACATAAAACTAAAGGTTCGCACGGTGACGAACCATTATGAAGCTATTATCTTGAAAGGGACATCAATTAGGCATGGAAAAAGGTCATCAATTCATTCATCAATTAGATGAATCAAAAAATTAGTCAGGGAACGAAGCACAGCCATAATTATATCTGGAAATAAATTAAGAAGATAAAACAACAATGCAGTTTCAAATAAAATATGAGAATTAATTAAGAAAATTAAATAAAATTTGAAAACTGGATAAAATTTTGAACGAAGTACACTCCCGTGCAAAAGTTTGGGTTCACCCCCTCAAAAACATACAAAAGTGTTCTGTCCATATCTCTGTGATTACACGTTCAATTGAAACTCTTTAAGCCGCATTCAAAAGGCAAAGAGTTATTCTTACTTCGTATGTATTTTTCCAAAAACATTTTTTGAATTTTGTATAATAAATTTTTACTTAAAGTTGTGACATTTTTCAAAAAACACACTGAAAAATCATATTTAATTTCCTCAGCATTGGGTCGACCAAAATTTTAAATCAAAGTGTCATTAGAATCGTAATCTTATATTCTTTGAAGAGACCCCACGAAATTTTGGCGGAAAAATCTGGAAAGTATTCAAAATCAATGAAACAGTCAGTTAAGTCATCGTGCAAAAGTTTGGGTTCACCTGAGCCGCACGCACATCATTTTTGTCGATATCTCTGCCATTTTTCAACCGATTTTAATAGTTTAAAGCTTTTTTGAGCGCAAATAATGGCGCGTACATGATTGGTTTGAGATTTCACAGATTTAAGTAAGTTCAGGTGAACCCAAACTTTTGCACTATACACCATACTGAGGGGTGAACCCAAACTTTTGCACGATGACTTGACTGACTGTTTCATTGATTTTGAATACTTTTCAGATTTTTCCGCCAAAATTTCGTGGGGTCTCTTTAAAGAATATAAGATTACGATTCTAATAACACTTTGATTTAAAATTTTGGTTGACCCAATGCTGAGGAAATTAGATTTGATTTTTCAGTGAGTTTTTTGAAAAATGTCACAATTTCAAGTAAAAGTTAAGTATATAAAGTTCAAAGAATGTTTTTGGAGAAATACATACGAAGTAAGAATAACTCTTTGCCTTTCGAATACGACTTAGAGAGTTTCAATTGGACGTGTAATCACAGAGATATGGACAGAACACTTTTGCATGTTTTTTGGGGGGTGAACCCAAACTTATGCACGGGAGTGTATGTAGCATACAGACACAGGAACTGAGAGACCGAAATTGGTTGTGCTGTTTATTAATTTGTTTCTTGGAGAATGAATTTGTCGCATTGAAATTCTATATGATCAATGTCTTCTTAAGATTTCCCACAGTCGCACAAATTGGAATCTGTAATATAGATGCGGTTCAAATGGCTGCTGCAAATAACCAATATCAACCTCGAATTATTGAATCAACCAGTTATTGAACCGTAGAACGTGACTCACTTTGGGACAACTTGAATGGCACAACCGTCCTTTAGGGTGTTTTATGTATTTTGGACAGAGCGTTACGCGTATAAAACTTGGCTACTTCCATTTGATTTTGCCGTAAATGGCCAAATTATATACGCGTAACGGTCTGTCCAAAATACTTTGATCACCCACCCTATCACTAGAGTTCAAACAATTTTGCCAATTAGAATGAAATAATTGAAAATCATGTATAGTATTCAGAAGATGACATTTTAGGGGAAAGGTACTAATTTTCGACCAACAAGAAGTCTGTGCCAATTGTCGGATTTTCATACAAAGCAGGCCAAATCGTATGAATGGATCAAAAATTATTGCTAGGTCGAAAATTAGGGAAAAAGCCTACGATTTAAAATTACGTCCTGACTCACACCAAAAAAAATCAGTCTGTTCATTGCCGCTCATACTTTAATGGCTGGGATCCATATGAATTTTATGACGAATTGAGAATTGAGATTCAACAGTGTTTTTTTTATAATAAAAATGACAAGATAAGTTTTAAAATTAAAATGGATTTTATTTAAAGCCGCCCTAATGGCTCAAACTATGCTATGGAATTAGAACAACGAGATTGCAATTTTAAAAAAGTGACCTGAAAAAAAATATATACACCAAAGCCACCGAAATCATGAATCGAAGAACCATATCTTCTATCTTCTATGTAATTAAAAATGGAATGGCGTTTGTATGTCATGAAATGGAACAATTATTAAAAGAGTCTAATACTTTGCTCATTGGATTGATTATTAGAAAAACAATTAGGCATAACTTAACAATCAAATTCTTCGAATCAAACTTTTAATGAAATAACACCTGCCAAAACTTCAACTGATCAAGAATTAGTGGAATCCATTAGTTTTAAACAAATTCTCAAGCAACAAAATTGTATTTTTTCGAGTATGACAAAATAAGTTTGTACAGCACTACCGAATGTAAAACTACCATATTCCATAAATGAACGAATAGTCGTTTTATAAAGTGTTATTTAACCAGAATGATTAGCACCCCACCAATAACCTGTGATTGTACAAAGAAAATCGTGTCATGGGGTGTGGATTCGATTCCCGCTTCAAAAGTTGAAACTTTTCGTCAGAAAATTTTCTTGGCTGTGTCACTATACAATTTGTCCGTTGTATAGTGTTAAGTTACAGTCCGCGCAGCTTAATGGCTAAAAATGTTATCCGTGTCTGTTTTTTTATTTATTCGTTTTGCACAAACTTTTTGAATATATTTGATGTGAGTGAGAATCAAACCTTATATCAAGATTCTTGCAAATATCAACTTTTTCAATTTCAAGTCCATTAATATATAAATGTATGCTTCTGGAATATTATTTTCTTGTGTCAATAATATATTTTGTTTTTTTTTTTCTTGTAATGGAAAATGCATATCCTCTCCCATGCGCCAATATAAATATTATCTAAGGCACATTGCAAAAAAAAAATCTAATTATCTGTTTATTTTTGTCATTAACCCGTTAACGCCCAAGATATCCCCCAATTGTGACTGAAATTGTTATCATTAGTTACGCTCCCGTTGAAAAAAACATTTCGGTTCGAAAAGTTCGACTCTTATACTATCACGGAAGAGAAAACTTACCCTTGCTATAAATGAGTCCAGAAAAAGTTGAAAGTCCTACTTTGACAATGCACACACTCCCGTGCATAAGTTTGGGTTCACCCCCTAAAAAACATACCAAAGTGTTCAGTCTATATTAGACTGGCCCTTAAATAAAAAAGTTGTAAAACTCAACGGGGCACCCCCTAGATATGTGCCTTAGGGTAAGAAAAAAGGTCTCTCAAAATTTCAACTCATTTGGTTGCGCCACCAGCTGGCGCATTCAATTCAAAGTTTGTATAGGATTTTGGTTTCAAATATATTTAAAAATGACCCTTTGTCACGTTTTTGTTCTGTATACTAATTGATTGTGTTCAATTGGGCCCAGAATGACAAATACACTAGTTGATACCCTTATCAACATAATTGCTCAAGATTGTATCTGGATTTAAGCTCATTTATATTACCCTTTCAGTTGTTGAAAGTTAGGCTTAGATCAGAACTCCTGTACAGTCATATATATGCATGAGCCTTGCGCAGCAGCTCGCCCAGCGTCATAGGTGGCTATGATGCGCCTAGTGGTAACCATTATGCTATGTTGAAGAAATACAGAGCTGTACTGTTGATCCATTTCAGTTTGCCAAAACACCAAGTTTATCAATTTCAATCATGATACAACCTTCTACAATATTGTTCGCTATGGCATCAAGTATTGTTTTTGATATTCTGGGTTCAATAGATCGCGATAAACAATTTTCCTGAATCAAACTGTAGATGATGTACTGTTTCCCATATGTTTGAGCTCCCATCCCATATTAACTTCAATTCAAATGCGCCAGCTCATGGAACGACCAAATGAGCTGTAATTTTCAGGAAGTCTTCCTCTAACCCTAAGGAATAGTTCTGGGGGGTGCCCCGTAGAATTATACAACTTTATTTTTCTCCCATACTGAGCTGGGCCAGTCTAGTCTATATCTCTGTGACTACACGTCCCACTGAAACTCTCTAAGCCGAATTCGAAAGACAAAGAGTTATTCTTACTTCGTATGTATTTTTTCCTTTCCTTACGCCTGATTTTTTTCCTCTTTGCCTTTCGAATGCGGCTTAGAGAGTTTCAATTGGATGAATAATCACAGAGATATGTACAGAACACTTTTGTATGTTTTTGAGGGGGTGAACCTAAACTTTTGCACGGGAGTGTATCTCTATCGTTTTTTTAGCTATTTTCAAAATGTTTGCAGCTGTGGAATCAGACACTTTTTGAGATCATTATCCACCTAAGGGTCTGTCCATTAATTACGTTTTCTTTTTTGGGATTCCATACGTCCATTTGTTCACACAAATATTTCAAAATTTGTATGGACCGTGGTCATTTGCCAGACTCTTCCCTCCCTCATAAATGACCACGTGGTATATGGACGATCCCTAAATGTAATTTAACAAAAAAATGTACCTAAAGTTTTTTTTTAACAAAAGGTACTTCCTAGTTTTATCTGGTACGGATTTGTGGCTCAAATTAAGCAATGTAACAATATGTAAGGTTTTGGTTCTCTTGGTAAAAAATAAGTTCCAGCACCCAGACAGAGAGGCTTGCTGGTTGGTTAGCAGGCTGCCTATGTATCAGGTGTAAGGATGGAAGAATGGAAGCTTACACTGAAGAAAATCCTCATATTGTCGGTATGTGTGGTATACATTTATTTTTGCAATTTTGATCCGAACATGTGTGGTGAAGGGTTCATTTTATGATATACTGAAATTATGTGTCTTCTTCTTCTTCTTTCTGGCGTTACGTCCCCACTGGGACAGAGCCTGCTTCTCAGCTTAGTGTTCTTATGAGCACTTCCACAGTTATTAACTGAGAGCTTACTATGCCAATGACCATTTTTGCATGTGTATATCGTGTGGCAGGTACGAAGATACTCTATGCCCTGGGAAGTCGAGAAAATTTCCAACCCGAAAAGATCCTCGACCGGTGGGATTCGAACCCACGACCCTCAGCTTGGTCTTGCTGAATAGCTGCGCGTTTACCGCTACGGCTATCTGGGCCCTTATGTGTCAGCGCACATAAATACCATCATTTGTAGCCTTAGGGTCTATGAGGTCAAAAAATAAATAAAATTATTGGTTTTCGGATGCTTCGATCAATTTAAAATCTAAATTAAATTTAAGAAGGAAACCATTAAAAAACATTATGATAAGTACGCCACACATTATTTATTTTTTTTCACTAAGCTGAGAATTTGCGGGGGCGTAAAGTGAGTGGCAACGTCTCATATGATACCTGATTGTAATATAACAAACGGATGAATCATGATTTACAAGTCATTGAATTCATAAATTAGATATGTGAGGATATCATGACGAAAAATCATGATTTCAAGAGTCATAATCCTTCCCGAAGAAATACTGAAGCCGGGGCCAATCTGGCCAACTACGGCACTGGTTATATCTGACGAAAGTAATGAATGAACGCTTAATATAACTATTGATTATGACACAAAATAAATGAAAATAATTTTGTTTTCTCCCCCATTTGGAGCACCGCTTTTCGCTCCGCCAAATCGATGATCCCGACAGCAGCTTATGTGCGATCGCGCGCAAATTATTCCACCATGTCTAAAATTGGCATCAAGACCAGAGACCGAGGGCTTTTTCCAGCGCGACAACCTTCACCGATCGACCAATATTTACCTTTCCCCCTATAGAATCTGAATTTCGCAGTAGGCAACATCTTTTCTTTCTTCGAAGCGGAAGGCCCTCCGACGACGAGGAAGTGAGAGTGAGCTCCACTTCCAAGACAAAGTCGCCTAGCGCACACAAAAAGTTTCGCAAGTCATGCACTCACTCTCCGCAACCTCGCCGACAGCGAGGGGTTCCCGTGTTGGATAGATAGTTGGGTTCTCCACAGCTGGTCGTCGATGTGCTGCTTTTAGTCTTCATCGCGAGGTAGCACAACAAACAACGGCCAACCGGTGGTCGCGACGCAGAAAACAACGTGGGGCACCTCGCTCGAGATTCGCACTGTTTGCGTTTTCGCCATATTACCCCCGTTCACCCCTTTGGAGGGAACTCCGCTTTTTTATCAGTGATTCCCGATATCAACCAGAACAGAGTTCTACAGCCAACGGCGGCGCGCGGTGGGTACATATTTGAACAATCGAATGCTGCACCGTTCAACATGAAGCCAAAAATATATAGCCAGCGCACCGCGGTAAAATTGAAGCTGAGACAGAAGTAGATTTGTCTCATCAAAACGGGATTTCGATTTTTACCATATAAAATGCGCGACACGAGGCAGCGATAGGCAAAGTGTAGCCATTCTTCGGCTAATCCGGGTTCCTTCGGTAGTGAAGCACTAGCACAAGTTTCCGCGAGAGCAGTTGAAGAAATACAGTCAGTGACCAGTAGTGTCTAGAGCAATTCAGGAAGCAGAGGAGTTTGTCCAAGTAAGTGTCTATATGGGTATTCGGTGACCTCTAATGGTGATTAGTACCCTGCTTGGTTGTAGAGAGTGTGGTGAGAATGGCTGGTAGACACTCAGTAGCCGTTGGCGTTGTATGGTGAACTTCGATCGATTCGGTTGCTAGAGTGGTTGCATCGTCTGAGTACGTGTGTGGAGGCACTGTGTCAGCTGATAACCAGCACTTTGTCGGAGAGGTTATCTTAGTAGGCTTGCTAGATTTGCACCTATCGTACTCATACCTACTGTGCTTTTTTGTTTGCTATACGGATAAACCACCAGTCAGCTGTGAGGAAAGCACGATTGCTCCAGAATGGACTGCATGGCATTACGTATCCACTGGGACAGCGCCTGTTTCTTAGCAAAGTGTTCAATGAGCACTACCACAGTTATTAATTGAGAGCTTTCTTTGCCATTTTCGCATTTGTATTCGTGTGGCAACTACGACGATACTCTATGCCCAAGGAAGACAAGGAAATTTCCATTACGAAAAGATCCTGGATCGACTGGGAATCGAACCCAGACACCTTCAGCATGCCTTTGCTTTATAGTCGCGGACGTCACTGTTTGGCTAAGAGGGTCTCTAACATAGACGTGTGCGCCGGAATATTTTTAATTAGCGGCGGCGCATGGGCATTTTTGTTTTAGCCAAGGCGTCACGCCATTAACAATTTGCGGCGATGGGGAACATAGACGTGGAATAATTAAAACATAAAAATGTCAGAAATGTGTACACTTAGTGTAGAGTGGTTCAAAAAATCGTTTTTGCTCCACACCACTCATTCGATTCTAGATCAAATTCTGAGTGCCCTCCCAAAATTTGAGCTCATTCGACTGACATCTGAGACTGCACAAGCCCTTCAAAGTTTATATGGGAATTACTATGGGAAAAGCAAGCAATTCATTCAATCGGTCATAGCGTTTGCCCATGTGCTCTTGGTGATTTGAACTACGTTGATACTGTGAGAAACAATAATCAGCTACAACTTTGCCGAAGACCGTTTTTAAATTGGACGCCCCAGTAATTAATTATTAAAATTATATATAATTAGTTATAATTCCAAGGAAAACCGCTGGCAGAATTCTTGAAGGAATCCTTGCATTATTTTCTTGATGCATCCCTGTAACAACATTAGGAGTAATTAATAAAGGATTTTTTCAATAAATGATTTGCAAAGAAATATTTGAAAAAAATCCCGGAAGGGTTTTTAGGTTTATAAAAGAATAGAATTCTTCTTGCAGGATTTTTATTTTTGAAGAAATCTTTGAATTATATTTTATTACACGATTGTTCAAAAAACTGTAGGGAGAATCTCTAGAGTAATTTATGGGAGAATAATTTGAAGAATTCCTACAGATTCCCGGAAAAAAACAATCGGAAAGAACTTCTGGATAAATTTCAATTGATTTTTATCGAGGAATCTTTTGAGATCCGCACACATTGAATCACAGATATCTGTAAAATTTCACAGAAATCTCAACAGCACAAATTTTGGTGAACCGTTCGGTGATTTTTATTTCACAGACCGATCTGTGAATCTTGAAAAAGTCCATTTGTCAAAACCACCGAAGAATGTGGTGATTTTTCACATTTTTTTTTGTAGATGAACTGTGTGATGCAGCAGCTTTCACCGAACGTTTCTGTGCTTTTTCACAAATGTACTGTAAATGTTTGGTTTTACCCACTGACATTTTTTTCAATCCAATTTATATTTACAATTCTCCTGCGAGCATGTATAATAATTTCTATCTGATTGTAGCTTTATTCTCGCCATTAAAACGCTCGGCAAAAACTTTATGTTAACTCCACTTTGTTTTGTTGAAATAAACAAACTCATATTATACATAGTAACGTAATTACCAATAAGTGTCTAATCTTATTATGTTATTTCAAAGAAAAATCATCTAGTTTGAAACATAAAAACTGAGTTTCACTTTATTTCACTCTCTTTACTTTACAAACATCAATTCTCGCTACATTTATAGTTGTCAATATGGCCGACAATTGATTTTACAGATGTTCGGTAAAAGTCGCAACGTCCAGTGAAAAGTTTGATCTACATTGAACTTTATGTAAAGATCTCACAGATGTTTGTGAAACTTTTGTCTTTACCGAATGTCCTGGGAATTTTTCACAGATGCGTTGGATGACATCATGTTTCACAGAAAAATCTGTAAAGTCATATTTCACAGTTAACATTCTGTGCTTTATTTTACAGAATTCTGTGACCCATTTTAAGTGTGCAGAGAGAGCCATACACTGCAGTGCACCAGTGCACTGGTACAAAACGTCGTAAGTTTGAATGAAACCATGTATCATTTTTTTGTGGAAAAGTGAACGAAAATCCCTTAATTCTGAACATGAGCTGACTGCATGCAAAATTTAGGCGATGTTCAAGGCAGACAAATGTTAAAAGATGATACATTATAAACAAAGGTTTGGATTCTTCTCAATTAATTTTCTCAAAATTGTATGAAAGTTTCTTACGTCGATTTGAAAAAGTAATCGAGATTTATTGATGAATGTCTACACGGGAAAAAATTCTGTGGTAAAAATAACTATTTTAGCTGACTACACCCATCCTTGAAACTACCATGGAAATTCAGACCAATTTACTATGTTTACGGTACACCCCACCGCATTACTGGTACATTTGACAGAAATAATTTACAACAATCTGATTCCGACTACAGACATGGTAAAATCAAGCGCATTTCTGGTCTGCTGAAAATTGCCGGTGCGAGCGCTTAAGTTAATCCCCTAAAATGGTAGTTTTTACCGCTCATTTTTTTTGCGTGTAGAAAGATGTAAGGAATAGGGGGAGATCCCCCAGTACCGGACAGCACCCAATACCGGACAAAGTCGAAACATTGAGAAATCATGGTCCAATCAAGATGGTGTATTAGTAGTAAAGGAAGCTATTCGGGAGACTAATGTTTGCGTAGAATAACACATCCTTGAAATATGCATGCCTTTTTAAAAAAGTACAAAAGATTGAAAATTTCAAAAAAATTGACGTATTGCCTTAATTTTGAGCCTATTTAGTAATTATTTTGAATATGAAAAAATACTTTGGATCACGCAAGCATATTCGAACATAATCCTAATTTGATAGTATGAATGTATTTTGTACCATAATTGGACTAAATATGGACAAATTACAATTTTGTTTAAGCACCTCCTGTCCCCCAGTTTCGGACAGCCTGATTTGTTATATGATATCTTTGTAATTATTGCACGAGTGTCTCAAAATACATTCATTTTTCATGGATTCCGTCGATCATGGTATCAAACATGCAATAAAATTAAGAAAAATGAACATTCAGAACAACATCGTAAATTGTGCTATTTTTCATCATATAAGAAAGAGGTTTTTGATGGACATCTTGCAAACTATGAAATACTCAAATTGTTCTTGTAAATGTTGCAAATGCATTGAATTGGCAATTATATACTATTCCTAAAGTAAAAGCATTCAATGATGTTCAAATTTACAGAATTCGAGGCATTTCCAGATTGTGTCCGGTATTGGGTGCCACCTTTCAAGATCGATCAACTTGGTATTAAAATACATCATCAAAATGCAATGTCAAAATCCATATTTATAATTTCAAATTTATTTTTGTACACTATAAAAATGATAATATCTATATAAATAAAAATGGAATGATGTTTGTATGTCACGAAATGGCTCATGAACGGGTCAACGGATTTGAACGATTCTTTCTCCATTTTGTTCGTCAAGGGTTCCGACGTGTTTGTGTGTATGAAAGTTCCAGGATATTCACCAAAAAAGTCGTAAAAACGAGAGTGAACGGGACTGTCATTTTATATGAGACGATTCATAGCGGTTTTCAACAGCCTACTTGATGGCAAGACGAAGTTTGCCGGGACCACTAGTTCATCATAAATGGGTAGCACGAGCACATAAAACCAATATTTTTCGAATTATGAATTTAGTGGCTTAAGTGTCCGGTACTGGGGGATCTCCCCCTAATACCTGTTAGAATTCTTTTAGTGATTCACAAATTAATGTGTGGAGAATTTTTTGCAGAAATATCTGTACGAATTCAGGTTTTTAGAGTAATCCTGGAAAAGTTCCAGCAATAGGGTAAGTGTACCAGTATTCGCCATCCTAAGGAATATTATTGTTCTCAAATCATTTATAAGACTTTTGAACATTGTCAACATGTTAAACGAAAGCTTTCAATAAATATTTAGTAGGAAAAACATGAAAACTTATCTGAAATATCTTTTTATGTATTTGAAACTGGATAGCCAATACTGGATCACCTGTGTTTGCCATTTACAGCTAACATTAGTTTCTTATGAGAGGTGGTGAATTTAGGAACACCATGGCAAAAAAGGCGCAAAAAAGCTATATTTTTTATGAAAAAATGTGTTTTATTCTCTTTTGATCAAATTAGGAAGTTCCTCAGAATGGTGGTTTATCATTTTGAAGTGATGCAATGAACTTTCAAATAGCGTATGACTATTTGCATCGTAAAATGGTACATAATCTGGGGTGGTGAATACCGGTACATCTACAGTAGGGTGTAGCTTATTTTTCAAACGTTCTCAAAATCAAAAATTCGTGTGCTCTTATGAATTCAAACCACAACAAAAGAGAAACCTCAAAGTTTGAGCTAAAAATATTAAGATTTAGTGGTGGCGCTAGCGTATTGAAAGTGAATTTTCAAGTTATAATAAATGGCATTCAATGATGTCACCATAACTTCGTTATTTTCTAACCTATTCTGAAACTTTTAGCACCATTATCTTTAAAATTAAATTTATAGAAACTTTATGAACACCAAATCTGTCTAAAATCAAAATAAGTTTTAGTTAAGAGTAGTTTACTCCAAATTGTTCATCATTTTACTATTTTTTTATCTTTGTTTGACCATAACTTCATGAACACTCAACTGATTCCAAATATTTTTGCATTATTTTGAAGCTTATTTAATTTTTCTTGAACAATTCATACGACACGTTTCATGTAAAAATTGTTTTGACTTAGTTATTCAACAAAAAACTGCACAAAACATGGATTTTTAACGAAAAATGACAGTTTTTTTTTTAAATTTTTTAAAATTTTGCCAGTTAAAAGTGCCGGCATTTTTTAAATAATTTTGAAACAAAAATATGTTTGCACATGCTGAAAAATATGTGCACTATTCAATTCGTAATTGAAACAAGATACTTTATAAACTTAAGTTTTATAGAATATAAAAAAACGCAAATTCCGATGGAAAGAAAATATATAAAATTATCCAAATAAATTTGATTTTTTTCATTAAAAAATAATGTTTTTGGGTATTCTTTGTTAAATTGCTAGGTCAAACCCAGAAAAATGTGTTGTACGAACAGTTGAAAACAGCTGAATTTGCTTCAACAACATGTAAAAAGATTTGAAATCGGTTGAGTACTAATGAAGTCATGGCCGAACAAAGATGATTTTTTTTAGTTAAATGAGGAAAAATGTGGAGAAAACTATTTCTAAATAAGACTAGTTTTTAGACAAATTTGATGTTCTACAAAGTTTTTATAAATTAAATTTTCAAGATAATGGTGCTAAAAGCTTTAAAATTAGTCAGAAAATAACGAAGTTATGCTGACTTCACTAATGGTCATTTTTTATAACTTGAAAATTTACCTTCAAGACGCTTGCGCCACCTTTAAATCTCAATATTTTTAGCTTAAACTTTGAGGTTTCTCTTTGAATGTGATTTGTATTCATAAGATCACACGAATTTTCGGTTTTGAGAACTATTGAAAAAATAAGCCGCGTCCTAATCTACAGTGGAGATTCGTTCGATGGGGGTCCGCTACATGGAATGACTCGATGATTGGATGTTCGCTGGTTGAAAAAAAAAATCCACTCGAATGTCAAGATAAGATTTCAAACTGACTTTGACGTCTGAGTACCGTCGCATTGAAGTCTCCAAATACTCCATATACTCCATAGTATAGAACAAATGTGTATGTATATGTGCGTTTTGTGACGATTTGCTCTCCAGATGCGATAGTCTGGAGCATTTTCACCAGCTGTCAGTTGTTACAACTAACGGGTCGGATTCGCTAGATGGTAGGCAGTCGTGTTCCAACCAGCGAATCCCCACTGTACCATAATCAATTGAATGTTTTCTAAAAGAACACTAGAAAATTAATGGATGAAATCGTGATAGATCTTTGTAAAAATCCAGCAGGTATATCACCAAAAGTTCAAAAAAAAAACTTGAACGAGTTTCTTGAAGATTTCATACTAGAAGCCGTTGAAAATCCTCTTGGAAATTTGTGAAGGGATTTCTAGAGAAAAGTCCAAGAACTTTCATAGAAATATCTTTGCTTCACAGACAATTCACTGAAAAAAACTCATAAAACATATCGCAGGATTCTTTGAAAAAAATTTCTGGGTACACTTGGTGGAACTTGTCGAAAAAAAATATTTGAGCAACTCCTGGAGTATTAAATAGTCCTGTAGGGTTTTAACTGCAAATAAATCGTTCGAATTCAACAGATATGCAGTCCTTAACGGAATAAAACGAGCTTCATTGCTGGCCCAACGTTTCGACACGAAGTTGGTATCTTTTTCAGGGGGAAACTAATGTTGTCGTTTTTGGTATTAAGTTTTGTCTACCTGTAACTGTCTTGTAGTTAGAATGGTATTTTGTCGATAGTCCGTTATAAGTTTAGAGAAAGCATACAAGTCATGCACCAACAACTAATTTTCTAGACAGTTACAGTTAGACAAAACTCTAGATCAAAACCGATTAGTTCCACCCTGAAGAAGACACCAACCCCGTGTCGAAACGTTTGGCAAGTAATAAACCTCACTTTATTTCCTTGAAGACTGCGTAGCCGTTTAATTCGAACGTGTAGTTTATAATCATGTTCTCCAGGTATCCCTGGGAAAGCTCGCAGATAAATCAATCATGAAAGTTATGTAGAAATTCATGGTGAATAATCTAGAAAGTTTCCTTGAAGAACTTACGGTGCAATCCTAGGAAAAATTGCCATGAATTCTTTGGAATCATTTCTGAACTCCTGAATAAACCTCTATATGCAATGTTTGGAGAAATGTTTGGCGGATTACCTAGATAAATACTAAGGGATGTTTCTGGAAGAATCCTTAAAACAACACATAGAGTTTGTTTCATAAGAGTTCGATAGGAATCTCTAAAGCACTTCTAGTAAGTTTCAGGTACAAAATGTCGAAAGACATAACGACGAAAGCCAAAAGGTTGAAAGTACCAAACGCCGATAACAGTAAAATTACAACAGCGATTTAGATTTGTTTTCCAGATTTATTTTTTCGTGTCGTGTTGGATGTTTGGAAATTAGATGTTTTGAATTTTGACGTTTTGTCACCTCTGGAGAAATTCAAGTAGGAACTCTTTGAGAAATATTGACAAATTCCTGATTGAATTCCTGTAAGAAATCCTATAACAATAAGTAAATGAAAAACCGAATTTAGTACTATACTATTTGACTCTAGTGGAATTAAATGGTATGGTATTAAATTCGGTTTTCCATTTACTCATAGGTATTCCACTAAACAGCTCGAAGATTTATTATCCTACAACAATGCCAACAGTTTTTGTAAAATTTTAAGTGGTAAATATTTGTGAAAAATGCAGCGGCGGCACACAGGTCTAGTCCGGAACGCAATCACCTCATTTGAAACAATGGATGCCAGTCGATGACCCGAGTGACCTCAATGGTGATTATTGACAATTCGTGAAATATGATCCTTCCAAAACAAAATTGTGTATTCAGGATGCGTTTTTACAAACAGTGCGATACTGAGAAGTGCAATTATGAGTAGCTCGTTTTCATTCAATATTCGTGCAACCTGAGATGCCGAGCACCTCGCGCAAAATTCTAGGGCAGGTTCGACGACTCCAGACAGTGTTGTCACTTGTGTCTGGCCTTCGATGCTGATGACGAAAATACGCGGGGCAAAGTTTTTCCCCTCAGGGCTCTTTCGTCACCATAGTGGACATCGTTTTGCAGACATGAAAAAAAAAATCCAACATTATCCACCGGGGAATTCATTGGTGGAACCCATACACCCAAAAGTGGTTTCATGTTTCTCCGTGTAGACGTTTTGTTTTGTTTGGGCCGATAAGTCCAAACTCAGCGTGACTGGGCACTTTTTATTCTGCAAGTGCCCAAACATAGTTCGCTTCGGGGAGGTTTCGCGGCCCACATAAAACGGAAGCACATGGAACGCAGCTGGTCATGTTTCACATTGGTTACGTCAGGCCGTGCATGTTGCGATCTTTTGCGAGTGCACCTAACCAACGATCGTTAGGTGCTTTGCCAATATTGGTAAATAAAGATAGGCAAAATTGAGTCACAAAAACAAATTAATGCTAATTTGTTCGAATTGTTTTGAATGCTCGCAGTGGATCAGATTCCGTTTTGGGCAAAACAAAAAAAAGCAAAACTATTATCATAACAAAGCCTCTCATTTAGTTATGCATCTTAACCTCTGATCTGTTGATTACACTCTGTTACACTGATTGGCGTTAGAACCCCTCCCAAAAAAATTAGAGGGGCAGAACTCTTTGGAATAGTAATTCGGGGTAAAATTGATAAGATTTTAGAATATTTATTTGTGAATTTCTTTGGAAAATGTTTTATAATTTTAAAATAAGTACTGGCTACCATTGCTGTATTTTGTATTCTGAAAGTTTGGAGCATGTTCTAAATAATGTTTAATGTGACCTTTTGATTCATATAAGATAATAACGATTACCCATGCTAGCAATTAAAGGTAATATTGAAAATGTAGTTATTTACAATATCATGGCTTCTGAAGCCTCACTTAATAACTGTTGCAGAGCGCATAAGAACACTAAGCTGAGAAGCAGGCTCTGTCCCAGTTGAGACGCTTTTTCAGAAACGAAGCAAAATGTCAACAATTTTGTACGATTTTGATAGCATGTTTTTACTCGTTTTTTCTTTGCTTGAACCCCAATTTGCGCTATAATTAAATGAGAAACATACATGAACTGCACCACATTTCGCAACTGATAAGGTGATTGAATTTAGACACCACATGTTGTCAGCAGTCCTAAAATTGTTCATCTAAACAGTGTGATTGCTGTACGTCATTACGATTGACAACTGCGTAATTAAAATCGCACAACTTCATACACACGTACACACACTTCACCAATCATAATAATGAACTTTCGTATAATAACAGCTACTTATCCAAAAATATCTCTGATTGAAGCATGTAAAATCACTTTCAACTCTCATAAATGTTGGAAGTGCGACCATTCCTATTTCCAATATAACTTGACTAGGTAATTAACCACTCGTTAGATATACAATTTGACTGGTAATGGAACAATTGGGTACTATGACGTCATCCTATTATAGCTTCAGCAGCTTAAACTCTCACGCACGACACATCGAATCGAAACCATAGACAAACAGACGTTACACTGGTGGCCATGTAGCACAAAATACGATGATGTGCAACAAGGCTTACTGATGGCGCCAGTTAGAAACGTCAAACACGAAGGATATTTAAAAAAAAAAAAACACTACACGTTAATATATTTAAAATCATAGTTTGAAGTTGTCGTGTGTGTTTCGTCTGTTTGTCTGTGTCGGAACTATATGGCATATGGATTGTCAGCAACTTGAAAGTGATAACAACGCATAATTTGTTTGTGGTCACCCAAAGCCGTTATCTCCTATGTACCCTTTCGGCTAAGCGTCGCACATGGTAGTTAGTGATAAGAGAAAGCCCTTGGGACAGCCGATGTCCAGCACCTCCATAAATTACTTTGAACTAATCTTTGTTCTCCGTGTCCCAGTGAAGGTCAAGACGTTCTCTCACATTGGGCGGTGTTTTGGTTCCCGTTTGCTTAACCGGTTTGTGAAAACATCTGGTTAGCAAATATTTGCCACATAACAACACAAATTGTGTCAATGTGCCGTGTCAACTAGGAAGATTAGGTACTGTATAACCGACAATTTCGGGTATCATAAATCAAAATAAGATGGCCTATCTGTGCTTGGTTAGTCGGTTCATCAGGTGCTGTGCAAATATATTGGTTGTCGAAATTTCCCAGCTGTAAAGTCGCACGTTTGACTTCGGTAGGCTCCTATTGATCAGATTGACCAGATAATAGCCTAATACCATTGGGTGGCATCTGAGAGCAATTTGCGTAATCTCCACGATAACCCATTGGCAGAGCAATCGTTTGTGGAAAGCTTTTGATAAGTCCTAAATTGACTGCGTCGAACTGAATGTTAGCTGTTCTAAGAAGAAGGTGAATCGAAGGCACACCTCAAATTGTCAAAAGCACAAATCTGAAGATCCAGACCACTAATCACGCTAAAAATTTGATCAATATGGTCCTAAAGCCCTGTTCCAATTTTGGTACCAAACGCTTAAGTTTAGGTCAAAAACTCAATTTTCTAATGTTTTCCGACGGTTTAAGTCCAAAAAACATTTTTTTAAGTTTTTTTTTTAATTTTGTCACACCCCTTGGTTTAAACTCAAATTTTGGGTGTATTTTGTTTTCCATGTCCCTTCCGAAATGTCAGAAAGGAACAACCCCGGTGTTAAAAAGTTGAACCCCTGTGGCATTTTTGTCGACTAAGCGAACGTCAAACATGATCTCAAATGTCAAGGTTCATTTATGGATCCAATTTTTGAATTAAAGTTTCAATATGATATATCCGTTATTTGAGCGGGAAAAAATTCTAAAGTAGTTGCAGTAACATGCTCTTTCGTGATATTAAATGAAAACAAGATTTCATTAAACATTTTAGGACCCTATTGGTACCACCAACTAGTGACTACTCGATCAAATTTACAACTTGAATGGATATTTGGTTCTTCAGATATGTACATTTAAACATTGTAGGTTTGGCTTGGATTATCCTTCACCTCAATGAGCATGAGCATAGATGACCGTACAATTCGTAGTTGCTACTCCGTGATTGACCAGAACAATCAATGTTGCATAGAGGTAAATTGGTAAAAATTTAATGGTAAAGGTATCATCGCTCTCTCTTTGCGGCTCATAATCATATTTCGAAATGTTTCGTATGACCTCCGACGTGTGCTTTTAGTTCGTTTAAAAGCGCTTCACTTATCACGGCTCATAGCCTCAAAAACAATAACGAAAAACCACAATGAGCAATGAAAATTTCACGACAAAACACTGCATAAAAAAGGCGAGGTGCGCAACACGACGACAGGCGACAACTATGTCATGTTACTCGTTATATTTATCCATTTTTGATAGATTCGTTTTTGAATATGTTTCAAAGTATTCCTTGGTGAGTCGCTGTGGAATCTTTTTCAGTTTACCAACAAAATGTTTTGCAATACCTTCCGAGATACGTGATACGTTAAAAAAAAAGTCTCACAAGAGCTCAGGTGAAGGGTTCTTCAATTCTTTTTGAGATTTTTGGTAGATTTTCGCGATAAACTTAGAGGAATTTCTCGCAGATCTTTCAATTAATTGGAAGAATTTAGATTTTATCTCTGGCAATTGTCTGTAAACCTGAGTGACAACAGTGGAGTAATAATGAGATTTTTCAGTCAGTAAGTTATTGGCTTCAGATGAGAATTTTCATATTCTTTCATGCAAAATATGAACGATTCAGATAATGAACAGTTCAGAAGCTCTTGCTTATTTCTCTAGAAATCTCTACAGAAATTCTTCCAGCAAGCTGTCTGGACGCATAGGGTAACCAATATATGTTGGAACCCCTGGGCCATTTTCCTACAAATTTTTACGTTCAAATCACTAACCCAATCGAGTAACAGGAATAACCTCTTCACTTCTCCAGACAACCTCCAGATCCTCCAAGCATGTTAGACCTCTCAATCTGTTCGAGTTCACTATCATTGGATTGCACGTGGAAAGTAATTCAAGATCCCTAGGGTGGTGATCACTTGCCTATCAGAATTTCAGTTACCAATAATTCGAACCCAATTCGTCAGATAAACCTCGCGTATGATCTCACCAAGCACATTGACTGGGAAAAATACGCCGAGGGGGTCTCCGATGGCGAACAGTTAATTATTGAGAGTGCTTTGCAAGCTCAGCGTCGCTCTTTTCCAGGATCTGCAGTACGAAGCCAGCCACCCACTCTGTGGTGGGACGACGAGTGTACTGAGGTCTATCGCGATAAATCCGTCGCGTTAAATGAATTTCGCAAACGCGGTTCACTAGAAAATTACGAGCGGTTTACCAAACTCGAGCGAAAATTTAAAAGCCTTGTATAGGCGAAAAAACGCAGATATTGCCGTAATTTTGTTAACGGGCTATAAAGCGAAACGTCAATGAGAACACTTTGGACCGTTGAGAAAAGAATGCGGAACACTTTAAAGCTAAGTATGCTGCTCCGCTCAAGAAAAGTAAAAATTTCTGCGGAAGAAATGGTCAAGAAATTTTCTACAGTGAGCTCCATTTGAAATGACATTTCTTTTCAACTGCGTACTGCGATCAGAAAAAAGCGCATTCTTGATCGATTCCTTGCAGAAATTTTCCATGCATCAAGATAGGCCGAGAAATTACTTGTTAGCAGCAAATCAGGCTTAAAGGTTAATGAGGATCGCGAAAGCTCTCCTCTGTGGATCTGCGACTTCGCCAAGAAGGTCTGCCCGGATTCCGTTCCAACGCAACGAATCATTCGCGACGAGATGGATGCACCGTTTACGATGATTGAATTTTCACTTGCTCTCCTCTCATGTAACAATGGGTCTCCCCCAGGGCTCATGCTTAAGCCCCCTTCTTTAAAACTTCTATGACAGAGACATTTATGACTGCCCAAGTAACCAGTAAGCACGATAATGCGGCACGGTAACAGCATTATATGCGCATATAGGGTAATCATTTGATGCATGTCAGTTTTATATACGCATATAATGCTATTATAATGCCAGAAAAGGCGAAATAGCGTGCCATTATAGTGCCAAGATATAACCGTGCTTCTCTGCACCACTAATGCTGATATAAGACCACGTGAGAAACGTCAGTTGTTTTCGCCAGGTTTTTAAGGCGAGTATTTTGTGCTTTCGCGTACGCAGCCAAAGAGCTTTCACGTATGCGGCCAAGCAACTGGTACACGAGGTAAATAAATGAATGAATGAAAACGGAAACCTCTAATAGTATGCAAAAAATGTAATAAAATGATACAGATAGTACTTCTCCGTATTAGACATATTCGTTTTGGTAGTTTTCATCCTTTTGAGGACTTGTAATTGCCACATTTTGATTAAACATGCCCTATATTCGAACATAAAGCCAATATAGTGCTTATATAATGCCTGTATGCATCAGGCTTAGAAGTATTAATGATGCTGTAATAGGGTTTTAATGCAGCGGAAGTGCTATTATAA
The DNA here is from genome assembly GCF_002204515.2 of Aedes aegypti. Classification (NCBI taxonomy): domain Eukaryota; kingdom Metazoa; phylum Arthropoda; class Insecta; order Diptera; family Culicidae; genus Aedes; species Aedes aegypti. Next base: position 329,469,710 of record NC_035109.1, read on the forward strand.
GGTGTGTAAGCATTTGTGGTGCTATTATAATGCATGTACGCATCTATGATGCTGATTAAGGGCTTATTATTAGTGCTTATCCCAAGTAACCAGTAATCACGATAATACGGCACGGTAACAGCATTATATGCGCATATAGGGTAATCATTTGATGCATGTCAGTTATATACGCATATAATGCTATTATAATGCTATTATAATGCCAGAAAAGGCGAAATAGCGTGCCATTATAGTGCCAAGATATAACCGTGCTTCTCTGCACCACTAATGCTGATATAAGACCACGAGAGGAACGTCAGTTGTTTTCGCCAGGTTTTTAGGGCGAATATTTTGTGTTTTCGCGTACGCAGCCAGAGAGCTTTCGCTTATGCGGCCAAGCAACTGGTCTTCTTTCTGGCGTTACGTCCCCACTGGGACAGAGCCTGCTTCTCAGCTTAGTGTTCTTATGAGCACTTCCACAGTTATTAACTGAGAGCTTAGTATGCCAATGACCATTTTTGCATGTGTATATCGTGTGGCAGGTACGAAGATACTCTATGCCCTGGGAAGTCGAGAAAATTTCCAACCCGAAAAGATCCTCGACCGGTGGGATTCGAACCCACGACCCTCAGCTTGGCCATGCTGAATAGCTGCGCGTTTACCGCTACGGCTATCTGGGCCCCTTAAGCAACTGGTACACGAGGTAAATAAATGAATGAATGAAAACGGAAACCTCTAATAGTATGTAAAACAAGTAATAAAATGATACATATAGTACTTCTCCGTATCAGACATATTCGTTTTGGTAGTTTTCATCCTTTTGAGGACTTGCAATTGACACATTTTTATCCTCGTTTTATGATAATGAAATTCCTCATTTTGCGTCTCGAACCTGCGACACCCGTATTGTTGAGTTGTTGTCCTGCTCCTTTGCTCCTACGGCCACATAAGATGAATAGTATTGGAAAGAAAAGTGACCACTTTAAACCATCACTTTTCCCTGTCATAAAACCTGCAATTGTAGTAGTGAGAAGATTTATGTTTGACTCCCTCTTACCACTATATGATATCAATGGTTCAATCGCCGCGACTTGATGTGTCAGTGAATCATCGATTTGTTTTCGGCGAGAATTATTATTAAATTCTCGCCGAAAACAAATCGATGATTCACTGACACTTACCACTATATGCAAACACAAAGCACGTGGTATATCTGTCAAAACACTGGATGGCATTTAATAAACATGCCCTGTATTCGAATATAAAGCCAATATACTGCTTATTTAATGCCTGTATGCATCAGGCCTGGAAGCATTAATGATGCTGTAATAGGGTTTCTATGCAGCGGAAGTGCTGTTATAAGGTGTGTAAGCATTTGTGCTGCTATTATAATGCATGTACGCATCTATGATGCTGATTAAGGGCTTATTATTAGTGCTTATGGTTACTTGGGATGGTTACTTGGGTGTCTCGTGGAAAATGGATCGCTAAGACAGCTTGCAGATGATGCCGTTATTTCTGTAACAGGACCAGGGGCGGATGATCTGCAAAGACCGTTACAAGATACAATAGACAATTTGTCTACTTGGGCTGTAAAGCTGGGTATCGCATTCTCTTCGGAGAAAACTGAGTTAGTTAGAGAGTCTTTTCTAGAAAACGTGACCCAGTAGCTATCAAGCTTCAATTCATGGGTAAGGAGCTCACTCAAGGCCTTTCGCATACACTCCCGTGCAAAAGTTTGGGTTCACCTCCTCAAAAACATAGAAAAGTGATCTGTCCATATCTCTGTGATTACACATCCAATTGAAACTCTCCAAGCCGCATTCGAAAGGCAAAGAGTTATTCTGACTTCGTATGTATTTTTCCAAAAACAATTTTTGAATTTTGTATACTAAATTTTTACTTGAAGTTGTGACATTTTTCAAAAAACACACTGAAAATTCATATCTAATTTCCTCAGCATTAGGTCGACCAAAATTTTAAATCAAAGTGTCATTAGAATCGTAATCTTATATTCTTTGAGGAGACCCCACGAAATTTTGGCGGAAAAATCTGAAAAGTATTTAAAATCAATGAAACAGTCAGTCAAGTCATCGTGCAAAAGTTTGGGTTCACCCCTCAGTATGGTGTATCGTGCAAAAGTTTGGGTTCACCTGAACTTACTCAAATCTGTGAAATCTCAAACCAATCATGTACGCGCCATTATTTGGGCTCAAAAAAGCTTTAAACTATTAAAATCGGTTGAAAAATGGCGGAGATATTGACAAAATTGTTGTGTGAGCGGCTCAGGTGAACCCAAACTTTTGCACGATTTGCATCATTATGAGGGGTGAACCCAAACTTTTGCACGATGACTTGACTGACTGTTTCATTGATTTTGAATACTTTCCAGATTTTTCTGCCAAAATTTCGTGGGGTCTCCTCAAAGAATATAAGATTACGATTCTAATGACATTTTGATTTAAAGTTTTGGTCGACCTAATGCTGAGGAAATTAGATATGAATTTTCAGTGTGTTTTTTGAAAAATGTCACAACTTCAAGTAAAAATTTAGTATACAAAATTCAAAAAATGTTTTTGGAAAAATACATACGAAGTCAGAATAACTCTTTGCCTTTTGAATACGGCTTGGAGAGTTTCAATTGGACGTGTAATCACAGAGATATGGACAGATCACTTTTGTATGTTTTTGAGGGGGTGAACCCAAACTTTTGCACGGGAGTGTATGTATCTAGGGATCTGGTTCGACTCCAAATGCACCTGAGGAAAGCACATCAAGTATCTGCATCAGAAGTGCCAGCAACGAATCAACTTCATGCGTACACTCACAGGAACATGGTGGGGAGCTCATCCGGAAGATCTGATAAAGTTATATAGTACAACAATACTCTCGGTCCTCGAATACGGTACATCTTGAAGCTGCAGCGTATTCAGTATCGCTGTATTCGAATCGCTTTAGGATGCATGAACTCAACTCATACTATGAGCTTAGACGTAATAGCAGGAGTTATCAGATCGTTTTGCGGAATTGTCGCTCCGGTTCCTCATCCGCTGTGAAGTGTTAAACCCATTGGTAATTGAAAACTTTGAAAAGCTAATCGAACGAAATCCTTAAACAAAATTCATGACACTGTACTACTGATTCATGACTCTGGAGGTTAACCCTTCCTCGAATGTATCCCACGGTTATTGCTTCCCAGTCTTCTGTAATTCAACTGTAGCTTTTGATCTGACCGTGAAACGAGAAATCCATGGAATTCCAGATCCACTCCGTTCGGAGTATATACCATTGATTTTCGCAGACAAGTTCGGCTAAGTCAGCAGCGATAGATTTGGTGTACTTAATGAATTTCATAGCGCCGCTCATAAACTTCAGAATCCTTGTTCCGTATATGTGGCTGAATTAGCGGCAATACACTACGCTTTAGAGTGAATTGCCTCTCTTCCCTCTGATCAATACTACATTTTTACGGATAGTCTTTAGCTCCATAGAGGTTATTCGTTCAATGAGGCCGGTAAAGCACTCGTCGTATTTCTTACGATAAAAACGATCCATTTTGAGTGCTCTATTGAATCACAACATCACCTTGGTTTGGATCCCTTCTCATTGCTCGACTCCGGGCAATGAGAAAGCGGACTGACTCGCCAAGGTGGGCGCGATGGAATTTACGAACGGCATATTACCTTCAATGAATTTTTCACAACTGCACGCCAGCAAGCCATGATCAGTTGGCAACAAAAAATGGAATGAAGGGGATCTGGGCAGGGGATTACATTCTATTCTCCCACAGGTGTCGAATAGACCGTGGTTTAAGGGGTTAGATGAGAGCCGAGATTTTATCAAGGTAATGTGTCGTCTGATGTTCAATCACTACTTCCTGGGCTCACACTTTAATCAATAGGCATCGCAGACAGCAATCGATGTAGTTGCGGCGCAGGCTACCAAGATATCAATCCAGGCTTTGGAAAATTTAGCGATCATTGACACTCGAGTCATAATTTCAGCCCATTTATCCGCCTGCATTCATACAACACGCATGACATTTAACGTTCGTTGAAGATAACGAGCCATGAACTAAAACAAGACAGGCACATACCACCCACTGTTTGGCCCCGATCACTGTGTGTCAACACTGGTAACATTCGCTGACCCACTCGCATTCTGATCAAGAAACAGAGGCGAATATTTTTTATTTTCTATGCTATATTTGCAACCAAAGAGGTGTTCAATGGTCCAATAGATTACGGTTAAGTTGTTAAAGGCTGCATAATCAGAAAACATGAAAGTTATTACCAATTTTATGCAAAACATAAATCACCCGAATGGCTCGATACTGTTGCAGTCTGTGAAAGTTACTGCTCTTGAACGCTATCGTGCCACTTACCAAACGAGAGAGTGAGTATTTACATTAATAGCTCTCTCCGAATGCGATGTGCCACGAACTGCTATGGTTCGCGAACTGTTACACTATCCGAGTATGGTTCGATCGGCTTATTCTGATCGAAATCCAAACACTGCATCAATCATATTGCTTGGTACTGTCCCGGATTCGATATTGCCAGAACCAATTTATGTGCATCCCTCAGGTTTCACGAAAAACCAGATGAGGGAGACATTAGAGATGTGTTAGATAGGTTAGATTTCGATTACATGTTCTTCCTCTTCAAATTTCTGATGTTTTTGTTTGATTACCCTGTCTGTCGTTCCGCTTGTCCGCCCTGTGATCAATCAAACCTTCAAATCCCATCCTTTCCCAAAAGATAATTGTATTCCCTAACCTCCACCAAACCGCGAGATTTACGGTTCCCCATTACTAACATAGATGTTAAAGAAGCAAACAGATTTTGTAAGCCAAATCAAATGAATTCGGCTCCGTTACGCCTGACGGCGCTTGAGCCTACCGAATAAACTAAATAAAAATACCTGGCGAGGATTCATAATTTCTGTTTTCTGTTAATTTAGAGAGGTTTAACCGCCATTTACTAAGGTCAATCTATTCAGAAAAGGAAGTGTCCGATCACGGACAGTAGATGACGAGGGCAATCTTTTCGGTTGAAGGATCCCTGCTTCGGCGGCCAATTCCTCTTCGGAATGCCAGGAATGATCGGCCAATTCCTTCTCCTGAAGGAATGCCTGGGGTGTCGATAGCTCAGACTGTGAATATGATTTCTTAACAACAGTCCTGAAAAGGACTACTAGGTTGGGCTGCTTTCGGTGAGGGAAACACTTTTGATATCGGTTTTCGAACTACGACGGTTTATTCGCGTGCCATACAACGGCTAAATACTGAATACTGAATTCTGTGCACGCAAGCTCCTTAAGTAGGCTGCAGGTAGAAGGATTCATTGCATGCACAGTGAAATGGCTGCGGTGGGAAATTTCCACTGTCTTATGTACTACATACTGGATGCTGCAATCGGTGGTCCGATATTAGTAATATTCTTAGATGAATTTTTCGTGCTTGGTAGTAGTTCATGAAGAAATTTTCATGAAGTTCTAGGTAATACTCATGAAGTGCTTTCTTGTGCTATTCAAGCAATACCTTCGATGAATTGATGTTCTAAAATTTCTGGATGGATCAGTGGTATCAGTGTAATATAATGTAAACTCTTATTCATGTTAAAACATCATACATTCATGTAATATTTTGGTTTGCAAAGCATTCATTTCCATTATACGCAACTGATTCATAACGAGAACCTAATTATAGTTCTTAGATGAAAAATCCCAAGTATTATTCCGTAGGCGAAAATCCGAATACGCGAAACACGCAATCACAACACGATTTGCACACCAGGAAACAGTTAAACGATACAAGATACATTATTTTACCGTTTAGATACAAATTTCTCAGACAATTTCCTACTAGGTACACAACGTCGTCAAATTATCAAATCAGTCGTTCATTATTTAGATACTTGGCTCTTAATGGGATATTTACCACCGATTTCTCTGAATGATCTCTCTTGAACGTTTTTAGTGATGACATGGGGATTTTTACTGCCATCATGCGGAACCACCTTTGCATGGATTGATGCAAGTGATTTCAATTACAGAAAAGTGAGCACGGCATGTTGTTGACTAAGTTGAGGACACACTAATTGTATCCAGATTTAGATTTAATGATTCAATCTTAGAATATCAATTCCACGTAAAACTTCACGAGTAGAAATCTAATTTGGTTTCGATAGTTGGTGTCATAATTTTCTGATTATTAGTTAATTTCGAACTCCATCGTCTATCTCTCCCAGACATTTCTCCAACAAACATCATTCTCAATAGCCCACATACGATGCATTCTTCATGTCTCTTGCCCCCTCATACTATTAATCGCCGCAATTACACTACTGATCACACTAATTAAAGCCAGACCATTAACCTTGCTTTCATCTTCCTTCCTTGCAGTACTTGCAGTACCCTCCCCGGATCAATCAATCGAGAACCGTTAGAACGTTGTCTCCGAATCCATCCGGAGCCCCCGGAACTGGCGCTTTACCGTTCAACTCGTAAAAACGTCTAGCAGCCAAGCTGTATCCAGCCGCACAGCTGACCGCCTGAGAGAACAAGGAAAAAGCGAGAGTGCCACTCGATTGGGCATTAGTTGTCGATCGTCATCGGCAACGTGAACACACTACTTCATCACTACAAGTCTAGTCTAGAGATCTCGTGAGAGCGAGCCGGCGGCTAAGGGGCACGTACACTTAGCTCAGCTTGTGTACGGCGGAGTGGTCAGTTGTTATTCATCATTATCGACTGACGACGCAAGTTCTTATCGGGAAAGAACCTTTCAACTACACTCAAGACTGCGGGGTATCGCTTCGTGATTGTTTCGGATCATTTGCCGCTGCATTCGACGGCCAGTCAATCAGTGATTGGTCACGCGTTCGACAGCAAACTTCGCGACGCGTGATCCACCTACAACGAAGAGTACGCGAGTGATCGAGAGTTTCCGAGAAGTGGAGACTGGTGTATTGTGCAAGTGATCGCGTTCTAAGCTAGAAGAAGGGCAGGGCAAAAGTGGTGTTGTTAACAAATCCGCGATCGAGATCGATCGAAAACAAAAGTGTGATTCCTAGACAACTACAGTTGACGAGATTCGTGGTTTTGCGAAACTTGGTTTCTACCAGACTGAAATCTGCGCGTTGCGTTGCATTGTGTTCGAGGTTTATTGAACAAGAGGACATCTCCCGCCCCGGTGAACTCCAAGATAGCATGCTGAACCAGAAGGGTGGAGTCGGAGGTGGAGGCGCTACGGACGGCAGGTTAGTAGATTGTGCCGGCGGTGGCGGCGTCAGATCAATTCCGATCAATGAAAGTGCTGATTGCGTTTTCGATCTCGTCCCAACAGCAATGGCAAGATGAAACCGCAGTACAACGAGTTGTCCTATCTGGTGACGAGGCAGTGTCTGCAGCAGGAGGAGTTCAATCAGCTATCGCAGTACGATAGGGAGAAAGGCGCACGTAAGTAGCTACGAGTGATTTTTTTTTGGTTTCCATCGCGGGACATGGCTTGGAAAAACAGGAAACAGGAGAGATTAAATATGTGTTTCAAGGTTTGCAAACTGGGACAAAAATTGTAAATAATTTCAACATATGGAAACAGTATCATTGAATTGAATAAAAATACAATGATCTGTCTGATCCAAAACAATTGAAAACAGGAGGGTTTCGTTTTCCCATAATAATTATGGCCAACTTTTTGCGAGTAGTGTTTGATCCGTTGAATCTGTTGCATGCTCCTTTGTGGGCGAGCGACGGAATCCGGATCAATTGTGTCCGGGTCGCGTTGCGCGGTAGAAAAAACGAAGTACGCCGGTGAAAAAAAAAGGATCGACGCGTCAGTTGTTTTTGATCCGTTGAATCTGTTGCATGATCCTTTAAGGGCGAGCGTCGGAATTCGGATCGTGTCCGGTTCGCATAGTAACCGCACTATCGGTATTGATCATCCGTGTATATGTTCACGTATTTAGTTAAAATTATATCTTTATCGTTTGCCAAAACGAATCCTTTCCCATATCCAAACTTCCAGTGTTTTCTTGTGGAAGTGCAGAGGACTCCTCGGCTTCTGTAAAGCAAGTAACACGTCAAAATTTCCCTCCCACTCCCAAATTGACCTGCATTCAGACGCAGCCGGCGCCTGTATTGTTTATTATAATAATGAAAGCACCAGTACTTACACATTGAGGATGCTACTGATCCCGAGTAGTGTCTGTTGGTTCCCTGTGTAAGTACAGCTGTTCTTGCAATAACGGAGTAGCATCTGCGGGCGGTCAATCATGCTCATGCTCATGCTCAATAATTTTTGCTGTACAGGTTGGACTCTATTATTCGGAGACTCGATTATCCGGTGCCTCGACCATCTGGGGTTCGATTTCCGGAATTTTAAATTAAATTATCCGGAGTATGGTTTTTGCATATTTTTTCGGGTTTTGTTTCAAGTTTCAAATAATTTAAAATTATAATAGACAGTATAATTGCTTAAATAGTATTTGACGTAGATAGAAGCGAGAGGGGGGGGGGCTTAAAAAGAGGGATGCTCTATATCGAAGTTTGATTCCACAGTGCTTACCAAACTTAAGAATGAAACGAATATTTGTTTTTATTCTCATACATAATATTATAATTGAAAAAAAAAAACATTAACGTAGCCAGAAACAAGTGAGACTAAAGTAGGGGCTATACAATATAATTAACAACTGAATATACAAACACAAATTAAATTAAATATGTATGTTATTCTGTATACATAGATGATACAAATGATTGTACTTTGAATGTAGTAAGGAAGAAGAACACTCAGAGTAGTTGTTGTAGAAAAAAATTCAAGAAGTATTTTTTCGATAAGTAGCAGAGGTTTGGGCCTGGGAGGGAGGCACAGATACTACACACGAAATTTGGAACAATTTTTTTCCAAACTGCAAGATACCTCCAGTTTGCCAACGACAATCAAGGCAGGCTTAGTGAAAATCGCCAGTTTTCATTTGTTGTGTACCTTCGATCTTTCTGGAGGGCCACAGTTTTATATGCGTTTAATTTTCAGTTTTATTGAAAACAATAAAAAGAGCCTCATTCCAATACGTTATATTCAATTAGAATAAACGGTGCTCTCGTGACGTTACTGTTGAATGTGCATAAATTGAGTCTATTTCGATTTTTGCTATTTCTGATGAAATGCAAAAAATATTCATTGGCTAATTAGGGTAACCAATATATTTTGGACCCCTATATATTTTGGACCCCCTGGGCCATTTTCCTGCAAATTTCCCAGTTTAAATCAAAAGACCCACTCAATTCGCATGCCATTTGGAAAGATAGGACCGCACTTGCATCAACCGTTTGTACATAGAAAATGTGTTTACTTCATCTGAAATTAATTTAATTTAATCGGTTCATCCATGCAGCCGTTACAACACGTTACACACAGAAATTGAAGCCGTCAGAATTTTTGCAAATGTAAACAAAAACTTTTTTCAAATTTCTGAACCAAAAGCGTAGAATGTCTTTGGTTTTCCATTGTCAATCGATTGATTAAACTATGGGCAAGCTTATTATACAACCCAGTGTCGTGGACTTTGTCGCCAAACGATAAAACATGCCGGGGTCCAAAACATATACTTTGAGGGTCCAAAATGTATTGGTATGTCCAAAATTATGAAAAACAGTGCTTCACAATTCAATTATTTCGACGTTTTTTGGATCCCACATGACCGTATGGGAATTTTTATCTCGTAGAGGAAGTTTTTCTCTACATTTTGGCATATTTTTTTGACTTGGTTACGCTGTGCAATTAATCAATTGGGACAAAAAACTAAAATCACTTCCTTAGAGGGTCCAAAATACGACCGCTACCCTACGCGCTTTTATCATGTTTGTCCATTGTTTAAGATCCGAACTCACAGTGACAGTTCGTGACAGCAAAATCTCGGCTCACTGTGACATAGAGAAATTTTGTATTGGTTTCTCCCTCCCAGGTTTGGGCCAAAACATGTTTTACCGGCGTCGGCGTTGATGGGCATCGATAAATATTTTGTTTATACCGTGCACCCCCGCTAATTTGAACGGTACCTTTTTTCGGGGTTCATTGTTAGTTTGAACATCTAGTCACCCTAAAAACGTGTTTCTGGTAACCTCTTTCACTGTTTTGTTTTGATTCTGCGTTCCATCTCACTTCACTCCGTTCCATGAGCTAAATGACGTTTGAACCATTTTTAATTTGAACGATGTGCAAATTAGCGGGTTGTTAAAGAGATGATAATGATGAATTTTCGGAAAGGTTCTTGACAGGTTCTTCCTCATAATTACTGTTTTTCTGCTTCTAAACATGGTTTAATTATTTTGCAGTCGAGGTTCCATCAAAAGTTTTTCTATCGTTTAGTTTTGACTTTTACGTCCTTCTGGCTTGCTTGTTTTGTTTTAAACATTGAATTACCACTCTGGCAATAAGCCAGTAATTCCAATTTGCAGAAGCAATGCTAAAAAATGCTAAATTTATACATTTGAAGGAAATTTTGATTGAAACATGCATGTGTGTTTAGAATTTGCAGGCAATATAAGAACGTAATTGAGCCGTTACATTTTGGTTCCATAAGTATTTTTTTTTTATTTTGCCAAGAATTTCCATTGTCCCTACTAATAATCCTATGTAATTTCAAGGATCTATATTTAAATTTTACAAACGCTTAGACACCCAGTAACATTTTTGAAAGATTTTTTTCAAAACCAAAAAAATATTTTCGATGGGTTACTTGAAGTTCTCCTGAGGATAACTTCTAGAGATTTCCACTGTGTTCTTAAAAAGCTTTATGGTAAGATCCGTAATAGATCCTACTAAAATATCATAAGAAATCTGACAGAGGTTCATACAAAGATCTGTGAAGTATCTTAGGAAAAATATACAAAAAAAAAACTAATAAGAAACTAAAAGATTTACTCAAGATTTTCGCAAAATATCCGCCAAAAAATGTAATCTGTCAAAAAATGTAATCTGTGAGGAACAACTTGAAGATTTAGCATTATTGTGCTAAAGCTAGTATTCGCCTAGAATTTAAACATATATGTGCTAACTCTTTCGCTACAAATTCATTGCAAATTTCTCTAGAAATATAATAAATAATCATTGTAATAAGCTGAAGATCTCGAAAGAAAATTATCATCAATTTCATCTCTCGAAGCATGCTGTAATATTTTTTGGTTTATACTCGCATAATCGATAATCCCAATAAACAAAAAAAATCCTTTTCTTCGACCTTGTGCCAGCATGACGCTCATCCGTAGCTATCCGCAGCTGGATTCTCGTTCCGCAAATAGTATTGACCCCAAACTAAACTGTGGTGACAAATTCCATACAGAATGGGTCAAAAAAAAAAAAAAAAATAAAATAAAAATAAAATTGTGCTCGAAAATCTTAGATTTGGATTAAATTTTGTACATGGTATTTGTATGGTAAAATAAGTGTGTTCAATAGAAAAATCGATCATTATGACTCAAGAATCAAGTTTATTGCAAAAAATATATAAATTAAACAATAAAAAAAGGCCATTTTTATAAGTTATTCGCTATTCTCTATCAAGAACAATACGTTTTAGAAAGAATAGGCTATATTTTCTCTTATTTTACTTGATGATGAATCTCGAACAACTAATAAAAATAGCCTATTTTATTATTTTTTTTTTATCAAACTTGAAATAATTCGAAAATGGCTGCTTCTAGAGAAGTGATTATGATTATCATTAATGAATGATTTGAAGACTCTTATTATATCATCAGAACATAATTATTTTGACAAAAAACATAATTTTGATAATTGACTAAAAGTAGTTCTTAGAAAAACTTTTTATAAAAAATAAAGCCCACCTTACGGGAGCCCAATTATAATGAAGCCCACCTGAAGATAGTGCGACGAAAGAAATTCGACTACGTAGTGTGTTCTTAGCGGGAAGGAGCTATTTCATAAATTAAGTAGGCTTATAAAGTTCTTCATGGATTCTGTTCAATGTAACAATCATAATATTAACGTAAGACTCTAGTTGGATATCATTCTAGTGCTTGATCAAATTGATTCAATGTTGGTCCATATGATTTTAACATCAAACGATTTGTCAAGAATAAGCTTTCCTCTCTATTTTACAGCATGAACTTTTGCTTTATTTCCTAAACATTTTGTGTTACGTAGCCAAGAGATTTTTAGGAGAAAAATAAATTCAGCCTTATACAAGTATTTATTGAGGAGGGGATAGTAAGAAATAAGGAATTAAATTGAAAAATTATTTTAACTCATCGGACTTATTAAGAAATTTTCTGAAACCCTTCATTGATGATAAATATTTTTCGAACTGCTACATTATAAAGCTAATTTTGACCAAAGTTTAAAAGAGAGACAAAAAAGTCAAAATCAAAATTGTACCGACCTGAATTACTTAGATAAAAGAGAAATAACCATACAAAGTTGCGGATTATCAAAATAATATAGGGGTACTTACGTATTCTCGGCAGTCTAAGCCGATGCCGCAGCCACACTTCTTATGTAATTTTTTTTGGACATCAGCAGACAAATTCTGTGTTTGTCTGTTGAAATTGATGCGTTGCTCAATCCTCTATCGATTCACAGCGACAGACTTGGCAAAATGCTTTTGGAAACGTTTTTACAACGCTGCGAACATCTCTTGTCAGTGTGACTTCTCATTCAGTGTGACAGCCTCATTCTGTTCGGTAACTTTCCCATAAGAACTGCTGGTGAATCTCTTCGGCATCTCCAAATCAGTCGCATTTTGAGGCGTGTTCATTTGAATTGATGACATCTCTGGCGATTTTGTTTGTTCAGTATCGGAAATCTCGTCAGTGGGAAGCGGACAGAACAAAAAATCATCTAAATGTTTTCATTGACGTGTTTTAATAGAACAACACTGTGTACATGGCTTTTGAAATTTGGTTGCCGATAATAGTAGAATGATGCCGAAGCCGTAAGTCTCCCTACATAAAATACGAAGAATTTCTAAAGAATGCATCGAATTTGATGTATTCTAAAATTTTTGAAAATTTCCCGGGATCTCGAAATTCCCGGGAAATAACTATTTTATTTCCAACTTCCCGGGAAGTCAAATCTTGGGAAAATTTGAAATTCTACGCATAGTTAACTTATGGTAAAATGTGAATTACAAAATACGCTATCGTATCATTAGGTATTTGCAGTTTGTTTGGCATTTTGAAAACGTATTTGAACCCAGTGCACAATGGTTCGAATCGACAATGTAGAAGGAAAAAGTGTTTTCTCTGTTCTCGTCGATTTAGACATTCGATGTCTTTAAAGAAGTTATTTGTAATTGAGTTTTGCATCGTTTAAGAGACAAGTTGAATAGGGTGGCCCCCTAATTAAGTTTGAATTTTGACTTCAACTTTTTTGTTTGATGAGATTTGTGTGAGCTCTTCTGCAACCTTTTTGAAAATGTTATTTTGAACAACTTTGTCGAAGACACTTTTGATCTAACTCTTCATTTTAGCTAAGTTAATTGATTTTGAAAATTTCAACTTAGGGCAGACCCGAAAAAAGAGGTAATTTGGTTTAACTTTTTTATTTTCAATTAGACGTATGTGCAATCTTCAGAAGAGTTGCCCAGAAAGTAATGATACACATTGTTGCTCAACATCGCAAGTTTGTAATTCTTGTAATTTTGAGGTTATTAGCAACTATAAGTGAAAAACTATGAAATCTTTAGGTGCCCATAACTCATGAAGTTGGTTCGATAAAATTTTTCTTTAAGCGGAATCCGAAAGGCAATACAATTGGCAACTTTGGCTGCAAAAAGTGTAAGAACGTAATTTTTGTAAAGTAAGGAAATTCACTCCAAAAATACACTCAAAAAACTCGAAATTCGCCTGTAACTCACCAGCTTTTAAAGTTAACGGCGTGCTGCTTGCTGCAAAGTTGTAGGTTTTATCTAGATCTACAACTTTTTCATTTCAATGTGTAGAAATGATTGTACGATTCAGATGTAGGTCACCTTATATTTATTACTATGAAACATTAAGTTAGTAAATCACATTTTTCCTGCTAAATTGTCGATTCGGACCATTGTGCAGTGGAGGAGATACGGATTGTCAAATTTCTGTGTCATAATATATTTAGAAATTCCTGAGATACCATTTTTTCAATTTTAACATTGAGATATATTTTTTCCTTTCTCAATCATTGAAGAATAACGCATTTTGATGTTATAGCATGTCATTGCTGATCTAGTTAAGGTTGAATGATTAAGTTTCACGTTCTTCGTATTCAAATAGTGAGATAATGAAATTCGTTATTTTTATTAGGTCTTTGATAGTTTGTTCATAAACTTCATAAAAATTACGAATTTTATTTCTTTCCCAAGAAAGAACTTGAATCATAAACATTTTTATGTAAAAACATGTTCCCTTCTATTAGTTATTATTCCGCTTATCTAGCAATTAATCTCTTGTTGTTCTCAGTAACTTAACAATGGATTATTTGGTCATTCTCTGTTTACAATACTTATGTTCTTGCTTTGTTCTTATAATGTTTAATTTTTCCATATAGTTATTTTGTTTTAACAGTAAAACTTGCCATTGTTTTGTGGTTATCTTCTACCCAAGATTACCTAAAATTTGATCTACAATGCTCATACGATATATATGACTATTACAAGCTGAACCACGGTTTTTTATTTATAATTGATAAAATAGAATGACACTATCGACCTGTGTCACTAGAATCGTAGTTGACTTGTCAGGAATCTATTGCATATATATAATAATCAGCATAATATTCCGAATGAAAAACATCTGGTATACATTCGACTCTCCACATCTCGATGTTCTTTATCTCGATATCTCTCCATATGTCGATGATTTCTTAGGTCCCTTCATTCTGCATACAATTTTTTCTGCACATCTCGATATCCTCCTTATCTCGACATCTCCGTATCTCGATGTTAGTTTTTCGTTCCCAATTTTCTTTCTGTATGCCGATATGATCAGTATCAAAGGTTACTAGACCCATTTTTTAGGGGTCCAAAACAAATTAGAAACGTGCAATGACGTCTGATTGTTTGTTATTTTCTTGGTAACGGAGTCTTTTTCAATATAGTATTTATAAAAATTTCGTTCTTTGTCTAGATGCCAAACTTTCATCAAGAATCTTCTCAGGAATATGTATTTCCAGAATCAGATTATTAATTACTATTACTTTTTATTACAGACATCACGTGGAATGTTGCCTGTTGCCAAATATAAATTTGTAGTAAGGCATGTGATAACATTTTTTAGAGAATTCCACCATTGCAATGGTTGTTGTTGGACCAGTCAAGAATTTCGAACTGAAATTTTAGATAATAGTATTCCAAATGATCTTTTTGCTATTTTTGAGGGGTACGCCATGAATTTTTCAAATATTTTAGATGAAATTTTTTCATAACAGAGCATAAAGCATGCTGGGAATAGAGTATACAGTATGTTGGATTACTCCTGGAACGACATTAGTAATCGTATTAGGCTGCAAATCAATAATTGGAGGAGCGAATTCAAAACTGTTTTGTCAGTTTGCCAGAAAATGCTTCATGGTGCGCTAAGGGCTCGTGAACCCTTAGTTGAGAAATGCTGTGTTAGATGCTAACGCTGTTCACAACGGATCTCTGCTCATTAGGTACCAGAATTCTGGCCGAACCTCATGCCTGTTTCAAGTTTCACAGGCAACTTCCAAGTTGCCAAGTTGCAAGTGCTCTTAAAACACTCTTATAAGTAGGCAATCCTTTATAAAACACTAATTCTTCTTTTCTCCAATTCCTCACAGCAATCGACACTCTCAAGAACGCCTTTCGTGGTTGCAACCCCTTCTCATCACTGCTCAACTTCATTCCGATCCTGCAATGGCTACCCAAGTACCACTGCAAGACCGACCTACTGGGAGACATCACTGCCGGCATCACTGTAGCGGTCATGCAGATACCTCAGGGAATGGCCTACGGCCTATTGGCCGGTGTGCCAGCCAACGTCGGCCTCTACATGGCCTTCTTCCAGTGCTTGGTGTACGCGGTGTTCGGCACATCGCGACACATCTCAATGGGCACCTTTGCCGTCGTAAGTCTGATGACGGCCAAAGTGGTGACCACCTACGCGACACTGCCTCCCATAGGATCGGCGACGGTGAGATACTATGATTTGAGGTATTCTCGGACGAAATGAACAACTTTGAATTATTTTACAGTGGAATGCATCGTTCGCTGAACCCTCTGTGATAGAACCCTCCGATGATCCTCAGTACACACCCATCCAAGTGGCGACGGCCGTAGCCTTCGTGTGCGGGATCTACCATGTAATGCTCTTTCTTTCGCCACGAGTCCACGACATCCACGAATTATCAATTCTTCTCTATCTCTTTCTGCAGTTTCTGATGAGCGCGTTACGACTGGGAACGCTCTCATCCCTACTTAGCGAACCGCTAGTGAGCGGCTTCACAACGGCGGCCGCTGTACATGTGCTGATCAGTCAGCTGAAAGACCTGCTGGGGGTGTCGATTCCCCGCTACAAGGGTGCCTTCAAGAACATCTTCTCGGTGCGGGACATTGTCGAACAGGTGCCGAACAGTAATCTCACGGCCGTCTACACGTCGACTATCGTGATATTGTTTATGATCTTTATGAATGAATATCTGAAGCCGCGGGCGTCCAACTGGTGCCGGTTGCCAATTCCGGCTGAGCTGCTGGTAGTCGTCGGCGGAACGGTCGCTTCGTACTTCATCGGGCTGGGACCGAATTTTAACGTGACGCTGGTGGGCTCCATCCCGGTCGGGTAAGTTCTTTGTTTAAATCCTTATTCTTCACTTGATCAACTGTTCTATTCTCCCATTTCAGTCTCCCAGCACCGGAAATGCCACCACTTGCGCTGCTCCAATTGGTCGCCGTCGACGCCATTGCCATCGCCATAGTCAGCTACTCGATCGTCATGTCCATGGGGCTGATCTTCGCCCAGAAGGAAGGCTACGAGGTACGCGCCAATCAGGAACTGATCGCCATGGGTGCAACCAACATTGTTGGATCTTTCTTCTCGTGCATCCCGACGGCGTGTTCCCTGTCCCGGTCGCTTATCCAGCATCAGGCCGGAGGAAAAACTCAGATCACTGCCGTTGTTTCATCGCTTCTGATTCTAGTAGTGTTGCTCTGGATTGGACCGTACTTCGAATCTCTACCGCGGTGCGTGCTGGCGTCGATCATCTTCGTCGCACTCAAGGGCATGTTGTGGCAAGTGCAGCACATTAAGAAGTTCCAACGGGAGGGATCGCTGGAGTTGTTGGTGTGGTTGATCACCTTCCTGAGTGTAGTGATCATCGATATCGACATCGGACTACTGATTGGGGTGGTCTTTTCGTTGGTGGCGCTGTACATCAAAGGGTGGAAGTCGTACTACAGCTTGCTGGGAACGGTTCCCGATACGGGAATTTACGTAGATCTGGGAAGTCATCACCGGGCGGAGGAGGTACCGCACATCAAAATCTTCAAGTATTCGGGAGCGATCAACTTCGCTAGTCGAGCTACCTTCAAGAAAGCACTGACCAAGGAGGTTGGAGTCGACCAGCGTTTAATTAGACGAGCTTCCCAATATGAAGCGGCTGGAGAGGGAGCTGGGCTTCAACTCATCAAGACGTTGATTATCGATTTGTCGAGCGTACCCCACATCGATACTTCCGCTTGCAAGATGTTCAGCGAGGTAAAGAAAGACATGGGAACGGTTGGCGTGAGCACGTTGATAGCCTGTCCAGCGGATTGCGTGTATGACACACTTCTGCACGCAGAATCGATTGGCGAGGGCGGCTTCCACATATTCCCAACGATACACGACGCTGTACTGTACGCGCAAGGATCGGCGTCTACGGTATAAGACGAATTGGATCCGCAGATCCAAGATAGATGTGATTGTGCCAAAGAGTAGATGCTTCGATGCCTAGCATAATTGCACGAACGTGATGCACGTGGGTGTCAGGTATTAGTGAGTGCAGCAAGTCAGTTGTAGTAAGTAGTTAATAGCCATACCGAATATTATGTGCCTTCTTGCAAGGTGTCACCCTTGAATTAGACGACAGGGAAGACGCACCTAGACAAACTAGCAGCAGAAATTTATGGGTAGCGTAGTACTTAAGGACAACTATTGAACAAACAATGTGTAGGAAAGAACAAATTCGTAACGAAAAACCACACAAATGATATCTCTCACAGATTGAACTGTATATCTCGTTAGAACGAAAAAGCCATAGAGTTAAGTTAGTCTATCAATTTTCTATTTCGTTTTATTTTGGTCAAACTTAAGTTTTAGACCGAACTGTAGTCTTTGTTTCTTCTCTGTTTTCCTTGAATCCTTTCGATTCTACATATCTCCGAAGCCACTACGCATCACAATAACTCACCACCTAAAACCGTCTGTGTATCATATGTATCTCTGACAATATTTATTGTGAATAAAATGTTACTTATTTCTACGCCAGGTTCCGATTTTCCATCGAAAGAAAGCCTGTTCGACATGTGGAAAATTTTCATCCAAACAACGTTCTTCTGTTGCTGACCTCCACGCGACACCGTAAATGGTTTTCAAATTTTAATCACGATTAAGCGATCGTTATTCATAATTAAACTGCCACATCTGGTGCTGCATCGCAGTTGTTATTGTCGATGACGATTATGACGATTTTTCCAATACTACGCACATGAATGTCGGGACACCAAGCATCGATGTGGGAAATGGGTGTAGCGTACTTTTTGTCTCTTCTTTGGGTAGATTAATGGAATGCATTCTCACGAAACAAAAACTGTACCGCATGTAGAACAAATGTGATGATTTGTGT
The DNA here is from genome assembly GCF_002204515.2 of Aedes aegypti. Lineage (NCBI taxonomy): Eukaryota > Metazoa > Arthropoda > Insecta > Diptera > Culicidae > Aedes > Aedes aegypti. Next base: position 329,488,533 of record NC_035109.1, read on the forward strand.
GCAATGAATCGAAAGTTCTTGATTGATACACATTTGGTACGTTGATAAGACGCAAAACATTCGTTTATAAGTTTCACAACTAGTGTATGCGACAATTAACGGTCATGTATCGATACTTCAAAGCAGTTTTTCTGTTCAAAACTGAAAATTCTTGGATCAAAATGTGTTCACTGAGTTTCGATTGATGAATAGAATACCATTAACACATTTTTTGATTTTGAAGGGAATAATTGCTTTTGAAAATTTTCAAATTGATGACGTTTCCCCCCTTAAACTCGTTATTGATTCAAAATCAGTTGATATGAAATAAATTTTGTTGAAAATTGCTGGAAGATCATTACATTTGGGCCAACTATTACTAAAAAGGATCGAGCGATCACAAAGCAACCTCTCGCCTACCAACCTGCGAGTGCTCAGAATCGTATCCCGCATCATCGTTGCTGAGAAGCCTGGTGCGCACCTCCGACCGCATGCCCCATCGTGGTTGAGAACGCCACCCACCGCCGTCACCAAGCCAGTCGCCGTCCGTCATCTCCCGTCGTCACTGCCCAGCATCGCTTTCGCAAAACGATCCACGCCAGCCGCCTCCCCCAATACACACAAGATTATTCACGGTGCCCTGACTGACCGTTTTCCTGAGGTTATTTTGCACCTCTGGGTCAATTTTTTAAAAAATCACTAAGCGGAATCTCAAGAAAACTTAATTTGAAGTTTTTGACTAAAAATTTCAACATAAATCATAATCAAATTACGTAGAAGCACTGAAAAAAAAAACTACAATAACGCTCAAAAAGTTTGCCAAACTGTTCTCATCTAGTATATAATTGTTACCGTTGTTATAATTAGAAATATCTACATGACTTATACTTAGTGGCTTAAATATGTTTTTACACGGCTTGAAGCAGTGAGCTCAGTTTAATAGAATAAATTCTAAGAAATTAATTTCAATATGGTATTGATGTTATGTTCCATAAATGTGAATCATTAAATGCTGAATATTATTTATTTACAGCTTATTTTCGACTTTCACATTAAGTGACCAGCCCACTAAAGTCTGCCGTATTTATTTTGCCTAATGAAATTTGCTTCTTTGTACATCTGGTACTATGTTTACATCTAGTTTTCCACCGAGTATTGTCCTCGGCATTTTACGTAAAAATTATCCTGCTCTACATTCTCAGCCACACCAGGATTTTAACTAAACGGGACACATGATTGTCATATGTCACAAGGGTTCCAAGATTAACAAAGTCTTTAACAACTTCAAAGAAATCTCAAATAAGTACTACCCAACTAGGACTTCCATTCTGCATTCCATACGTGCAATTATTTACTTCGTTTAAATAGAATTCATCGTCAATTTGTTAATTGATTTCTAGGTCACGTTCGACTCAGTTACGAAAATCTAGATGTGACAGGTAATATCATAAACTTGAAAAGAAGATGGTAATATCTTAACACGAACAGGGAATGCTGATTAAGCTGATAAATACAATCAAATGTAAGAATTGTAGACAAGGTGCCCACTTTTTTATGTAAAAATACATTGAATGGAAAGGAGATGAGTTTCCGAATTTACTGTCCAATATTGCGTTTTATCGCATATACTCCTTGATGACTTTATTGGAAAAAGTGTCAATTGAATGTGGTCTGACACGATGACAATTGCATAAATCATAAGTTTTGCATAGAATTCAGACATAGGATCAAAACAACATGAATAGTATGATCTTGTCTGTTATGTCGAATGTGACACACATACAGTGAAAGCAAAACGGAAACAAACAAAATCATAACGTTTCCTAGCGAAGCTACCGTGGCCAGTGGTATTCAATTGACATTTTACCTTTCGACATTCGTTTGATTGCTCGTGTTGTGAATGTTCAAGGAAAGCGCTGCCAAATATCAGCGAAAACGTGTCGACTACCGTGATTGCTTACAACATTGGAAGTGACCGCAGGACAGCAGAGCAGAGTTTCACTATTTTAAAGAGGGACAACTAGGATAAACTTATTATGTCATTTACTCTACCCAAACGTAAATGGTTGTATGTAGAGAAATGAGCAGGTTCAATTGTGCTGGTGCTGAGTGCTTGATGGGGATGTAGTTGAAGAGCCATAGAGCCCTTGTAACGTGTGATAATGATGTTTCCCGTGTAGTAATAACACGTTCTGTTCTGGCTGCGACAATCTCCTTTTACGGATTACGTAACCATCTTAGGGACCCGCAACCAGGCTTACCAGAAGAATATTTCAGAAAGGAGAACATTTTACTTCAAGGGTTTTGAAAAAGGAGGACATTTCAAAATTTTGCCATACCGTAATCCGGGGTATCATTGATCAGCGGGGTAACATTGGTCGGAATGACTCATCTCGTAATAAGTTGGTATCATCATTTATTGATGAAACATTTCCAAAGCATGAATGTTGCCTTCCTTTCTTATATTTATGAGCTATTAAAAACTTACTTTTTTGCAAAAATTGCGTTAATTTTATGCGTAAATTTTTCAAGTTCGCGAAACAATGCTTTCAATGGATAAGGATGACACTACCGAAGATTCATGTCTCACATAAGTTCTGCAAGCGATATGAGCAAGGAAAATGCGGTTCTCACTAAAAATGGCAATGCCAAAAACGATTCCGCTGTCAAAACTTTTATAAGTATGTTCAATTAGGCAACATTAACAAATTATCGTTAAGAATGTAGAATTCTCTTAGGAGATTGCCTACCTTTGGGCGTATTCCGCTGTTCGAGGTGTTTTTAATTTTAAAATAACTCATAAAGTAAATGAGATGTAAGCGTTTGAACATCATATTCGGCTTCAGGGGCCATGATTTACGTAACTAACGACATTTTCAATATTACCGAACGTTGTTTACATGGATGATCAATGTTACCCCATATCAGCTAAATGAAAAAATCACATGAAACATTTTGGTAAACATGCTTAAATCTTTCAAAAACCAAAATACAGTACATAGTCACGAGCTATGGGTGGCAGTACTTGTTTTAAAAATATATAACTCAGAACATTTGCATTTATGAATTAAATATTTAAGAAATATCCTAAAAACTGATCAATGTTACCCCGGATTACGGTACCATTTTATGAAAAAAAAATAAAAATTATAAAAAATAGTTAAGATAAAGAGAATGCTAGAAGCAATTGAATCATTTGTTCGAAATTCATTGAAAAAAGCTTCGAAAGAGCATAAAAAGTGTTTCTGTACTGAAAAATCTTAGTGGCTGACTCGTTTATGGCGAAAACTCACTGTAATTAAGACAACAATGATAATAACCTAACAAACCTCAATTTTATATATCCTTCGACAAAAATCTTGAATTGAAAGCAACCTTAGAAAAATTATGTAGTATCGTTCTAAGAATTGTAATTATTATAAACTAGTGGTCCCGGCAAACTTCGTATTGCCATCAAGTAGGCTGTTGAAAAATGCCATAAAACGTCCCGTACTAAATGGCAGTTCCGTTCACCTCCGTTTTACTCGACTTTCCCGTGCAATATCCTGTATTTTTCATATACACAAACACGTCGGAACACTCTGAGAACATAAGTATGAAAGAATTTTCAAAATCTGATATCCCGTTCTCAAGCCATTTCGTGACATACAAACATCATTCCATTTTTATTTATATAGATCTGTGGTTTCCTAAACAAATGCAAAATTCATGTAGTAACAACAATTTTTGTTTTATTTTTAAACTCCTAGAAATTAATTGTAAAATTAACATTTTTGAAAAAATGAAGAGGGTTTATAACTCCTTGAGAAAGATTTCCATAGAATATCACTCAAAAGATTCTTTATTCCAAATATTATTTTAATAATAAATAACTGGACTAATGCTTTTCTTTTCAAATATCCATGTTTAAGATAAAACAAAGAATTTCAGTTTGGTTGACAAATGTGTCCTATTTTGATTCAAATGTAAGATAATCGAAATGTATTTATGATCATAAAAAGCTTTTGACCCCGCTAAAACGACTCATTACAGAAAGCTAAAGGTCGCGACGAAACCAAGAGCCGTGAATTCTGTTTAGGCCTAATCAAACATCATAATCAAAGAAAAAAAATACAAAAATATTGTTTCAAAATTCATAATTTTAAAATAAACAAAAGTGTAGAAAAATGGTAAAAAATATCTAACCTTGACATTAGATTATAAGTAATTAATCCTTCATCCTAATTCAAGACTGATAGTTACAGATGCTAACAGATAAGTAATCAAAACACTAAATGACATGAAATTTAATATTCGATCAATTTGAAAAAGGAGGACATTTTTAGCCCAAAGGAGGACGGGAGGACAAATGATCAAAAAGGAGGACATGTCCTCCCAAAGGATACCATCTGGTAAGCCTACCCGCAACTGGCAAAGGGCAACAGCATTTCTACACTGTTGCTTGATAAAGACTTATCTGACTTCATAGATCCACTCTTTTGTTAATAACTTCACCAAAACTCCTCACGACGCTTTACCATACAACACTGCAAAGTGTTTTCGATAATAATGCAATGAGAGTAACGATGGGGGAGGGACGTTTCGCATAAAGACGTTTCGCATAAGGACGTTTTGCATAAAACAGTTTTATATAACAACAGGTAGCCTTTAGATTCTATACCATTACCCGGAATACCATTACCCGGAATGCAATTTACCGGAATACCACTTACCGGAATGTACCATTACCCGGAAAAACCGTTTACCGGAATGTACCATTTACCGGAATGCACCATTACCCGGAAAGCCAAATCTTCCACTTTCGACGACCATTTTCAGTACATTTGTATATTATTTTTATTCTCTTTCAATGATGCTCAGCACAAATTATGTCACGCTAACCATGGACATTCTTGACTCCCTCGGTTTCTATAAACACTTTTTCAAAAGACAAATTCAAACAGCTATGGACCAAATATGTTTTTCTTCTTGCCGGCGTTACGAGAGTCAATAGGAACAAAGCTATTCTAGTAGAATTTCTACAGTTAATAGCTGACCACTTTTGCATTCTTACATAGTTTGACAAGTATATAAGTTCTCTAGCTCTGAAACGTCGTCAAATTTGCCAACTAGAAATAATTTTGAATCGGCGGTATTCAATTCTACCATCCTTAGCTTGATCATTATGAATAGCTGCACTTTGCCGCAATGAATATTACGATACCAAAATTAAATTGCACATGCATTTATTTGCGATTTTATTAGAAAGGAATCGCCTGATAGGGTGTATAGCTACTTGAGCACTTCCACAGGTTTTTCTCGGCCGAATTATCTGAAATTTTGCAAAAAGAGGTACTGCAGTACGACGCACATTGTGGCCAAATATAAACTAAGTAGCTTTAAAAAAAACCCACTGCCGAAGTGAATCAAAAGTGCCAAAGCTTCCTATAGATCTATGAAAACTATGTCTTCAAATTTAGGCTGTAGAACTAAACATTACAGGCAAGGATAAAAAGAATGAAGAGAATTATTTTTGTTTTGTATATTTGATGTCAAATATTGACGAGGTCAATATAAATCGAAAACAATCGCCTAACGATTAAGGTGGAGATGCATCGAAGACAAACCTCAAATTTCGAAGAGCACATATCTAGAGAACTAAACACCCGTTCAAGCTGAAAACTTAATCGATTGGTTACATCCAGCGTGTGATCAATCGATTAAGTTTTCAGCTCGAACCGCTGCCTGGTTTCCTAGATTTGTGCTCTTGAAAATTTAAGGTTTGGCTTCGATGTATAGTCACCTTAAGGTTGGGTGCATTATTGTAAATAGAAAATCTCAGCATTTGAAAATAACAATTTAGAATCCATTTTAAATATTGTATCACAAAAAAACTCTAATCTTGCGAGGGAAGGGACATACAACAGTGCTATTCTCATTTTAGCTTTAAGGCTCCCCCAAATCAACACGATTTTTTAAGCGACATCGACAAAAAAACGACGCGATTTTGTTGTTGAGTCGCTGCAAGCACTCTTATATGGAACCATCTAGATCGACACGACGAAAATCGCTGCGAAATTGCGTCGTTGTGGCTTAGACACGCTCATCAAACTGTGCATGCAGCGCATGTGCATGTGACCGTAAAAAAATCGCCTTGATTTAAGGGAAATCTAAAACATCAAAACGAAACTAAGAGTGCCTTGGTGATTGAGAGTAGAGACACTATTCGCCATTGTAACGTCCATCTTTGGATTCCGAAATATTGAACCTAATTAGATCTACTTTTCATTTGAATTTGCTTGATTTTGCTATGTACTACGAATGTCATAACTCTGAATGTCTGTACCCCAAATCCAATGCCAGGATAATATACTAGAAAGAACAGTAAGCAATCATATTGTCATAAATTTGGTCATTTCCGACTAAACACATTTTACCAAAAATGCCGAGATCGGTGGAACTCGAAAGAACCGCCAACCAAATAAAGAAGGGTGAATATCAGATGGCCTGAAAAGGGTCATTCTAGACCAAAGGAATATACGGAGGATTTGCATTCGGTTATTGACGTTTACAGAAACGAAATTCGGTGGATTGACACTCGGCGAAAAGGAGCACAACTAATCGTGTTCAAAATTCTAATCATTGCTTATTAATTAACGATTGGACGCATGTAGAACCGACGGTCGAATGTCAAAAGTAAAGTTACATAATTGTAACCAAATTTAGCCAGTTCAGCCAAGACAAGCTGCAAAGATAAGTTGAAAGAACAGCTTATTTTTAAAAGAAGGGTGAATCATCTATGAAATGCAAATATATGAAGATGGTGCATATTGACATGATCAAGTACGAAGATATCTTAGACTCCTCTTCGATGCTTAGGAATTTTGAAGGAAGAACATCCCCTGGTCATTATGGTTACAAAATACTGACCCGAATGACCGCAAAACGGTTAAAAGGACGTTATGGAAAAGGCGAGAAATAGAAAAATAATTTTCCGGTAAATGGTCCTTCCGGGTAATGGTTTTCCGGTAAATGGTTCATTCCGGTAAATGGTCTTCCGATAAATTGCATTCCGGGTAATGGCTTTCCGGGTAATGTCGGAGAACCAGCCTTTAAGCGAAACGTCCAAAAAATACCGTGTTGCAAAAAAGCATCAATAGGTCGTATGAATAAACTGAGCAAAAGCTTTTACTTTACTCAAATCCATCTGTCAAATAATTTTCTTGAGCATTTACTCAAGTTGGTATGATAAAACTGAGCATTTGAGCATTTACTTTTCGAACATCCAAATTCGTATGAATAAAGCGATAAAAGCTGAGTAAATGCTCAGAAAATCCTGAGTCACCTACTGACCATGCTCAGATGGAAGAAAGCGCGAAAGTTATGTTTAAAATTGTAAAACATAATGATGTACTCGGACGCTTTCATTATTTTACCGATATCTCAAATAGTAGCTGACATGAAACCCTCTCAAAAATCCCTTTTTAAATCGATTTTCGCTCTTTTTTGTAGGTATGGTCATTCTGGACACAAGGGCACCTGGAACCTATGTCGGAAGGAACTAGTGCTTATCATATTCAGAAGTTCATAAGCATGTATGGTGCGACGGTTCAAATTTCACGATTTTTCATTTAGATTTAAAGAGCATCAAGAGTACCAATAATTAGATTAGCATTTTTTGGCTGAATTTGGCCGGAACATTCCGAAACCAGTTTCGATAAGGTGTTATGAGGATATTTTCAGACCATCATATAGATCCATCATGCGATAGTTCAAAAGGCATGATTTTTCACCCACACCTAAATAGACACCAGGGTTGTTAACGTTAATTAACGATTAACGCCGTTAACGTTAGTTTTTCTCGAGATCAACGTTAACGGCGTTTCGTTGATTTTTATGTTTGTTAACGTTAGCGTCAACGGGTTGCGTTGAATTAACGTCAACGAACATCGTTAATCTTATCGTTGATTACTGGGTGACCTGTGTAGATGCAATGAAAATTTTCGATACGGTGATAAACAAGTTGTCTCCATGCAAATACCGTAACCAAGGAAATTGAAAATAAAACTTTGTTTACGGGTATAAAAGGATGCAAGCAGCAAGGGTCAAGATCAATTTTGTACTAGTGGAAGAGAAATCCGGACGCGTTGCAAAATCTATCAATGACGATGAAAGGGGGAAAAATGAAGATCTACCAATTCATGTCGCCAAGTGGTCCTTTCGCTGAGGAAATTTTCAAATACTTGACACTGGTTTCCGGGAAGTAAAAGCGTTTTCAAATCATAAATTTTATGGTTGAATGACTGCATGGATAAGGACAAATGAAAATTCTTGCCGCTCACATCCCAGACCTAAGCAATTGAAAATTGTGTTGCATAGGCTTGAACATACACATGTGGAAAATCATCTGGTGGTCACGAAGCTATTTCCTGCAAAATTAGTTCATCTAGTCAGTGGCAAAAGTAAGTAATCAAATACTATTTTTCCATACAAAATGCCTATGTTTTGGGACCTGTATCTCAACTTCTGGTAGTTCGAATTGACTATAATTTGACTGCCGAACTACAAATGACCTGAAGTTTTATCTATAGCGAATTCCTTATATTGCATTGTAGTGATTAACCAAAGAGTTCCAGAGGGTTGGTCAAAGACAAAAGCAACTGAGAGATTCTTTTACCTAATTCAAAAACGATATGTTCTGGGTGGTTGATCTCCAAAGTTCACCGAAGTTGTTCACATTCAGAAGTTACGTAAATTTGCAAAACATACCACTTGGGCACTTCCATAAACCACTTTGGCATGGGTTTTTTTTCTCGACTGAACCGTCTGAAACTTTGCAATAGGAAGCACTTCTATACGACTCATATTGTGGCCAAATATGAGCTCAGTAGCTTCCTAAAATCTACTGCTGAAGAGAATCTAAAGTGCCAAGAATAGGATCCGGCTCCTTACCGTTTGTAATCGAATTAAAAAATCTCAGCTCCTAACTTTTGTCTTTGAACAATCCTCTGAAACTCTTCAAAAATGACTGCAATGTGATAAATTCACTAAAAATAAAACCGGTTATTTATAGTTTGTCATTCTTATTTCATGGCAATTCGAACTAAACTGAGATACAGTGCCTCAAAGTTGCTAATTTTGTACGGAAAAACAGGATACAAGCTTTTGTCTTTGACTGAATTTAAAAAAAAGTTCACTCATTATGAAAAAGAAAATGCAATAAACTACATGTTAGTCTGAGCACAACAGATAAAAAAATCGAAAATTTATTGTTAACTTATTTGCTGTTTTATTTCTTGCCTCTCGCTACATTACATATCCTTCTTGAAACAAACTCTGGGATTTGCTGAAAATTTGGAGTACAAAGTTCACAATTAACGCAAAAAATTAACGTTGACCGTTAACGTTAAATCAACGCCAAGCGTTAACGTTAACGTTGATTAACGGCTCCGAAAAATCAACGCAAAATTCGTTGATCGTTACAATTAACGTCAACGAATCAACGAAACGGCGTTAATCGTTGATCAACGTTAACAACCCTGATAGACACCATACGAAATACTAAACAAAAATATCCTTCCTCTTATTTCTGGCGGGGACGTACCCAACCGGAACAGAGCCTGCATTTCAGCTGTACTTATGAGCATTTTTTACAGTTATTTACTGAGAGTTTTCTTTGCCAATTGATTATTTTTGCATGTGAATATCATGGCAGATACGAAGATACTCTACGCTTTGAAAAAAAAAAAAACAACAACCTGAAAATACCTTCGACCGATGGGATTTGAACCTATGAACGACCCTCAGCTTGGTTTTGTGGAATAGTTACGCCTTCATTGCTACGGATTTTTGGGCCTCCCATACAAAAAATATCCAAATACTCGGAACCACTTCCGTTGCGGCCAAATTAATGAAATTTGAAAATTTAATGAATTATAATAAGTCATAAATTATGATTTGTTACCTGAAAAGAGGTTTTATCGCTAACAAATTTAAATTTTCGACCACAATCTCAGTTTTGAGATCACTTCAAATACGGGTCGAAGAAATTCGTCAGGAATTCCTTCAATACAAAATGCAGAGATTCTTACAAGAATTCCTCCCGAAATAAAATTTATAGTTTTCCAGAGACTCTTTCAGAATTTCCCCAGGAATTACGTCTAGAATTCCTCCAGGGATTTTCTCAGAAATTCATCGAAAATAATCTCTTCAGTAATCAATACAGCAATTTCTCAGGGGATTCAACTAGATATTTCACCAGAGATTCCTTTAACCGTAAATAGATTTTTGACTAGTTCCGATAAGGCATACCTTCAGCAATTCCTGCAGGAATACTGCAAGAATTTCTTTCAGGGATACCTCGAGGATTATTCTAGGAATTTCTCCACATCCTGGAAATTTTGTTCCAAAAATTCATTTTTCTTATAATCCAATTAATGCTCACAGTCAAACAGACGTCACACTCTCACTGCTGTCCATCGACCAACTTTTTAACGTTCGATTCGAATATATGGAAGGTGGTCAATCGACCACCCGCAGCGCTCGCGTCGTTTTTGTTCGTGTTTGACGTTTACACACTACCGCCACCTGTTGGTCCATTGGCCACCTACAGAGTTTTTAGCATTGGGCGTACATGTTTTCGCGACTATGATTTTGATCGCGATTTGTTCTTAGTGTTACGTCTGATTCTCTATGTAATGCTGTTTCAGCATATTCACTGCTATCTGATTTCTCATATTTTTAGGATACCCTGCTCGAAGGTGTAACTTCAACTCGTAAAATGTCTGAAAAAAATAATAGGTTCCTAAAATGTTTAATGAAATTTTGTTTTTATTTAATAACACGAAAGAGCATGTTACTGCAATTACTTCAGCAATTTTTCCTACTCAAATAACCGCTATATCACATTTGAACTTTAATTTAAAAATTGGGTCCATAAATGAACCTTGATACTTGAGATCATGTTTGACGTTCGCATGTGGAATTCCTGGACGAAATCCCTGGACAAATTTCTAGTGTGAATCCCCAAAGAAATTCCTGGAGAAAATTCTCCCTTAATATCCCCGAAGAAATTTCTGGAGAAAATGCCTGGAGGAGTTTTATAATTAAATCCCCGGAGGAATTCCGGGTGGAGATCTCTAGAGAAATTTCTGGACAAAATCCTCAGAGAAATTCCTGGACGAAATCTCCGGATAAATTATCTGAAAAAAGTCCTTTATGGATTGTTGAAGAAAACTCTGGACGAAATCACTGGAAGAATTTGTGGGTGAATTCCCCTGAAGAATTCCAGGAGAAAATCCCCGGTGTAGTTCTTGGAGGATATGCCGGGGAAATCCTTGATATTCTCGGAGGAATTCCTGGAGGAAATTCTTGAAGGAGTTCCTGGAGGAAATTTCCTAAGGAATTTACTCCAGAAATTCCTAGAGGAAATCGCTGGAGACATTCCTGGAGCAAATTGTAAAGAAATTCCTGGAGGAAATCTTCGGATGAATTTTCTGAAAAAAAAATCCCCGCAGGAATTGCTTTTGATAATACTCTTCTGGAAAAATTCCGTAAAGAATTCTGGAGGGAAATCCTCGGAGGGGTTTTTGAGAAGAATCTCCGGAGGAATTTCTGTATAAAATCCCCAAAGGCATCCCTGGTGGAAATCACCAAAGAAATTCCTGAATAAAATCACCGGAAGAGTTCTTGGGGGATATCACAGGAAGAATCCTTGCGGTCACGAATTGCTTGAGGAAATCTGGTGCAAACTCCCAGAAAAATTCCTGGAGACAATCTCCGTATAAATTCTCTGAAAAATCATTGAAGGAATTTAGGAAGAAACTCCGAGGAGGAATTCCTAGAGAAAATTCCCAGCAGAAGATCCAGAGGAAAATACCTGGAAGAATACGTGGAGAAATTTCCCAGAGGAAATCCCCAGTGGAATTCTTGGACGAAATCCCTGGGTAAATTTCTAGTGCAAATCCCCAAAGAACTTCCTGGCGAAAATTCTCGGATAAATTTTCCCTAAATATTTCCGAAGGAATTTCTGGAGAAAATGCCAGAAGGAGTTTTATAATTAAATCCCCGGAGGCATTCCTGGTGGAGATCACCAGAGAAATTTCTAGGCAAAATCCTCAGAGAAATTCCTGGAGGAAATCTCCGGATAAATTCTATCAAAAAAAAAAAAAAAATCCGTAATGAATTTCTAAAGAAAATTCTGGACGACATCCCTGGAAGAACTTTTTGCTGAATTCCCCTGAAGAATTTCAGTAGAAAATCCTCGGAGTAGTTCTTGGAGGATATCCCGGGAGAATCCTTGAAATTCTCGGAGGAATTCCTGGAGGAAATTCTTGAAGGAGTTCCTGGAGAAAATCTCCTATGGAATTTCTGGAGGAAATTCCTAGAGGAAATCGCCGGAGACATTCCTGGAGCAAATTATAAAGAAATTCCTGGAGAAAAACTTCGGATGAATTTTCTGAAAAAGTCCCCGCAAGAATTGCTTTTGGGAATACTGTGTGCAATTTCTGGAGAAAATTCTCGAAAGAATTCTGGAGGGAAATCCTTCGAAGGATTCTTGGGAATAGTCTCCGGAAAAAAAATCTGTATAAAATCCCCAGAGGAATTCCTGGAAGAAATCGCCAAAGCAATTCCTGGACAAAATCCCCTAAGGAATTTGCGAAGAAAACCCCCGGAGGAGTTCTTGGGGGATATACCAGGAGGAATCCCTGGAGGAAATCTGGTGCAAAAGTCCTGGAGACAATCTCCGAATAAAATCCCTGAAAAAAAAAATTCCCGGAGGAAATCTCCTGTGGAATTTCAATAGAATGATAAGAAGAGAAATTTCTTGCGATATAAATGTTTACAAAATTTCTAACATTTCATCTGCACCTGAGGTATTCCTGAAGCAAATTTGTCAAAATCTTTGCATCTAAAATTTCCCCAAAAATAAAGAAATAATTTAGGATCTCAAAACCGATATTTCTGTTACATTTTTAAAAAGAAATTTCATTCAACATAATACTACCTATTGATGCTGCTTATGTATAAAATAATCCAATATTTTCATTTCATTTTTCAGATCGATACGAAAAAAAAATGGCTGAGGCAATCTAAATACATCCTTGAGTGCCTTCAGACTTGTGTTTTATTTGGAAGGGTCCACTGCGGTTTCTGAATTCATCAGCTGAAGCGTCCTAGTTATTATGCTCCATAATTTAATGATTTTCATGACTCTGTGCTAATATTCTCCGTTTGAATAATATTAATATATTTTTAAGAAACATGCTTTATCTTGTTATCAACAAATTCTACTCAATGGTTGATTAATTTGCTTTTATCTATTCCAAAATTCTAATACCTAACTCAACCTTCATGTGTAAAACTCGATTTTAAATCATAAAAATGATTTAAGATCGAAAAAGGATAAGAAGGAATTTAATCAACCATTGAGCAGAATTTGTTATCGCTTTTTCCTACTAAATCGCTTAGATTACATAGCTTCCATATTACATCGCATCGATTACATCTTATTGTGTACGTTGAAACTATTACATCGGGAAAATTACATCGGTCGCACTTATTACACCAACAGCTCACGAGTACGTCGGGCTGTGTAATATTACACAACCGAGGGAACGACTTGGTTGCAGCAGTTTCGATGTAATATTCAACAACTTTTTTTGCTGTGTTCGACCATTCCCCCCTCCGCAACGGTCTTTGTAAGAAAAAAATAAATTTTTGTTTTTGAGCCGCAACGTTTGAGCCTACTCCCCCTAGAGCGTTACGTTATTTATGGACGGCACCTTAGTCTGCACAAATTTAGTGGCGTTGTGTATTATTCAATATGACTCTCAGCTATAATATTTATAATTGCAATGCTGTCCTCAGTGTAGTCTGTATTTTTCTGCATTGGCCCTTTCAACGAGTAGAACATAATGAGTGACGTTTAAATTCAGGCATTGTCAACTAATATGAAAAGTTACCAATACATAACCTAGTTTTTGTACAGTTTTGGATTGCCGAAGAGAACAATTTAGCTGCCGACAATAGTAATTGCATGGCCGATAAAAGAACAAGTCAATCGTGACTTTGGTGAGGAAAAATAGATGATTTAGAGAACTAAATAGTGTTCTGTGCATAATAATTAATAAATAAAGAGTGCTCAAGTGTAGATCAGGTGTCTCCTGCTAATTGTTGTGCTTTATTGTTCTGTATGATTGCCTTCTTCAAAGTTCAGCTATATAGCTAAGTATGCTGTTTCGCTCAAGAAAAGTAAAGAAATTCCTTGACTGAAAGGGTCAAGAAATTTCCTACAGAGAGCCCCCTTTGAAGTGACATTTCTTCTCAACTGCGTACTGCGATCAGAAAAAAGTGATTTTCTTGACCATTTCTTGGGAGAAATTTTCCACGCATCGAGATAGGCGATTCCTTTTCTTGTCAGTAGCAAACCGGCCTTATACATTTAAGTAGGTGAAAAAACCGAGTTTAGTACTATAGCCTGATTTGCTGCTGAACAGCAATCGCTAAAGAAATTTCTCGCCGATTCCTTGCAGAAATTTTCTACAGTGACTCCCGTTTGAACTGACATCTCTTTTCAACTGCGTACTGCGATCAGAAAAAAGCACGTCCTTGATCGATTTCTTGCAGAAATTTCCCATGCATCAAGATAGGCCAAGAAATTACTTGTCAGCAGCGAATCAGGCTTATACCATTGAATTCCACTAGAGTTTGTATCCTTTGACAGACACGCGAATTCCGACCTCAACTGTAAGGCCGTCTTCAGTGCCGTGTACTAGACTCATACTTATAAGTCGAGTCTAGTACACGACACTGAATACGGACTTACAGTTGAGGTCGAAATATGCGTATCTGCCAAAGGATACAAACTCTAGTGGAATTAAATGGTATAGTACTAAATTTGTTTTTTTCATCTACTTATAGGTATTCTACTAAAAAGCTCGAAGATTTATTATTACATAAATTTATCCAATGCCATTAAATTGGTGCTGGTTATCTGATTGTTAACATATTTGTATACGTTTATTGTTCCCAATCCTTCATGTTGTTAGATGTTGTTTATGTGTGAATTTCCACCTTTTGATGAAGAAATCCTAAAAAAGACAAACCAAATATGAAAATTTTATTTTATCAAATATTCTACTCAAACTTAGTTAATGATTCGTCATAAATCAAGCATCAAACATTTTTCCCAAACATCCATGTTTTTTATATGAGAGTTTCTTTCCGTTCGAAGTTTAAGTCCACCATAGATGAAGAAATTCTGAAAAAGATAGACAAATTATAGAAGTCAGTGAATCAATTGTCACCGAACACGCAGCAACAAAGACATTGTCACCTCCTATTTTTGTTGCAACAATTTTATTCCACAACATAACTTTATCATCACTTGAACAGAATATGACAAAGATCGATCACCACGTGCGCAGGGATTTGCTGGGCTTCGCATTGCAATTTTCGAGAACTTTCTCCGTGTTGGTAAACATTGACACATTATCAAACAGCATCCATAAAACAAATTTGGTTTTGAGTTCAAATTAACTGATAAATCGCGTGTTGAAAAGATTGCAACAATGTTGCGCTCTGTGATTGTCATGACAATTTTGCTTTCAATTGTGTCCTTATCCGCAACGGTTGTGACAAACGATTGTGAGTGAGCTTGCTTTGTTGTTTGTTTTTCGTCTATTTTGATGACAATTTGATTCACTGATAGAAGTCATAATTATTTCCACTGAAGTTAATTTAAAGTTTCGTTTAAAATCAATCCAAACAATCACTTCAAAACCGCAAGCGTTCGCTCGATGCGCTCTTGTTAAACTTGTTATCTCTAATAAATTTACTACCAATCACGTAAGGTTGGCAGTACCGATTTGCCTCAGTTTGACGTTTCTCCTCTTCGGCCTTCCTTCTCGTTCTTTCTCCCGGCAGAACCGCTAAGAGATGGCACGAAAACAAACCCAGCCAGAGCATGCCAGCAGAACATCGAATCGGAGGGAACTCATCGCACACGCCTTCGCCTCGCCGGGGCATGACACTTCATTGTAAACATTTGCCGTCCATGGATGGATCAGGGATGAGACGGAATGCTGGCAGGCGTGTGGGTGTGTGGTGGTTACAGGGTTGCGCTTCCCACACGCATGTTTGACAAGTAGGGTTGCTTTCAGCCATAGAGCTACTCTTCGCTTCGATGGTGCGGTGGAATATCGAATCAGTCTTGTTCGGTACGTCTTTTCTGTCGCATCTTGTGGCCAAGTAGTGTTCGCGCGGAGATCTTCGTGGCCCAGACGGTGTTTTTTCCTCCTTCTTCTGGTGTGGTGTTGTTTTTTATACCTGGGAAGGGAAGTGGATCGGAAGTGTGCAAATCGGTATTTTTGTAGGATTAATTGTGATGGATTGTCATGTTTTCAGGGGGCTTGATTAAATTCGAAGCCAGGGAAATGTGAACGGTGGATCAGAAGTGCGTCTCGTCGAGTCTGTGACGTGTAAGGATCGTTCCGGAAGGTGTAGTGCGTGAAAAGGGAAGAAGCTGGGGATGTTTGAAGAGCTGGGCTAGGCCCAGAAAGCATCTCACGGTTTAAATTGTGTTTAAGTCATAGGGATGTGATCCGGGGAAGGTGAATTTCAGTTCGACTAGCAGTGAGGCCGCCTAAAATCTGTAAAAGAAGTGGCAAATCCCCAGTGCTTGTCCGGGATATGAATGTAAATAAATGTAAATGTCAAAATATGACATGATGCGTTCCGCAGTGATTCTTCGGGGCAGAGCGGACGTGTTTTTTGAAGCATTGTCTGTCGAGGAGCTGTGATGGCTTACGACTGTGAGCAGCGGAAATCAGATGGATGTTATTCTAACAGATTTGATCGCTGAGCTGAGATGTTTACCTGCTGTAGCGGAATCTGGGCTGGCGGAATGTAAACAAAGCCGAAAATAAGATTTACCTCCCATAGAGGCGACAGCCGCTGCAGTTAGTAGTTGCTTGAATAGGCAGAGAAAGAGGAAAGGATTAAAAATCGATACTGATGTGTTGTATACTAAACAATAATACCACGGTCAGTGCGCGGCGTTTTTTCGAGGGATGAGCTGAATTATTCATGTGTAAAGTAGAATTGTTTGAAGTTGGTGCAGCTTTTGTAGGCAGAGCGGTATAGCCGGGAAACATGTTATCTAGTGTCAATACGCATAATAAAAAGCGGATAATCTTTATGTGATATCTGTACTCGTAGTTGGCAGTGCAGTTGGTTAATTTTAAAATAGGAATTAATGTTAATATTTAAATAATCAAGAAGAATCAGTGAAACAAGTAAAATAGGAGCGATAACACCCAAAAACGTGTCTCGCGTTCGTTGGCCTGCAACTACGCATTGGAATCTCCGGATAATGCCCGAAATGGTATCTGACCCAGTGCAACGATACTTGAAATTAAATATTTCAATGTACAACAATTAATCTCCGGAGCTGCAGCTGTGCCCGTAAATATTTGAGTACCTTCACTCTCCCGCCAAGCCTTTCATCCAAAATGCAAGCGAAAAAGCGCTACATTCTGGTGATAATCTGCTGCGCTTTCCTCGCGTATTGCTATTTTGGAGGCTACCGACTCAAATGGCTCCAGAAATTGTTCGCCATAAGCGTTCGTAAGAACCCATCCAAGCTCCCACCATATCAACAGTTGTACTACCAATTTCCCGACTATCCAGAACAACCCGTCCAGAGTTCTCATTCCATCCCAGATGACGATCTTTACGCTCATCCTTCCTTTGAATCGAAATACATCGGGGATTCACTCCCGTCCCCGATCCGAACCTGTCGGATGGAAACATGCTTCGACTTCACCAAATGCACCGACCAGAACTTCTTGGTCTACGTCTATCCACCAGAGCCACTCAATTCTCTGGGAGCACCTCCTCCAATCAGTCCCAACTATCAGAAAATCATCTCTGCCATCCAAGAGAGCCGGTACTACACTGCCGATCCGGATAAGGCATGCCTATTTGTCCTGGGCATCGATACGTTGGATAGGGACTCACTGAGTGAAGACTACGTACGGAATGTGCCATCACGGTTGCAACGATTGCCCTACTGGAACAATGGGCGTAACCATATCATATTCAATCTCTACTCGGGAACGTGGCCGGACTACAACGAGAACGGGCTCGGGTTCGATCCGGGACAGGCAATCCTGGCCAAGGCCAGTATGAGTGTACAGTCGCTGCGGCCTAACTTCGACGTGAGCATACCGCTGTTCCACAAGCAGTTCCCGTTGCGCGGTGGAAACACCGGATTCGTAGCTAGCAACAACTTTCCGGCCAACAAGAAGTATTTGCTGGCGTTCAAGGGAAAAAGGTAGGTGATCAGTTGCTTCCCCTGCAAAACACATTGGTACCAAGTACTAAAATGTTTGTTCATCTAAAAATATGTGTCATAAAGCTGCCTGAGACAATTGATGCCGTAGAGTTCTTAACCTAAAGAGAAGCAACGACTTGTCGTAGACAAGATGATTTCATCTAATTCAAGAACATCATTGATCAGGCATGGCCGAATTCGTTTTCAATTGATTTTAAAGCACGATCAAAGCAAGCGAAGAAAAACATCGCATCTGTATCGGTCCATGATTGACAATGCTTAAGCATGCTTCGTAAGTTGTAACAAGCTTCACGGTGAACTATATACGGTATTCGTTATTATTTTTAGGGCTGTTTTGGATATATCTATAAAAAAGTTGACATATTGTTTAAAATAACTATACCGTATAGTTCGTAACAACTTTATTCTCAAACATTATTATTATTGAATTTACAAACCTTAAACGTCAAAATTCAACTTCTCGGAGAAAATGGAATACCCATATTTAAGTATTTTTCTCTTCCTATTTCACCAACTCCCTGAAGAAGGAACTAGTTCTTGAAGCCAGCCACCGTTTGCGTGGCGCTGGTGCTGAGTAAACAAATTGAGGCTTTTAGCATAGTAAATCACGCACGTAAGCGACATATCGCATGAGCAAAAAGTAATGTACAATCCAAATCATCCATTTTGTCCTATAATTTCAATTCTGATATCATTGGAAAAAATCGTGGCGTTCTACGATGATTTTTACGAAATGACCATTTTTACGGGTGTTCCGGATATTCCGGATGCCGTTATAGTGGCCAGTAATGTCTATAAGCGATTACTGTCATCTATTACGTTCTTTGACAATTGATTGCGATGAGTTTTCAAAAAACCGCAGCTGTCTAGGACGACTTTCACGATTTGACCATTGTCACGTTTATTCCCGATTTTTCGGAGAACCAGGTTGTTTACCATCGGAACCAAGTTATTCCCGAAATGTGTGTAACCATCCCCTCACTAAACGGCACCACTCTGATAAGATTTGGTTTACTGGGCGACGAATCTATTCAAAAACCAGGGCTATTTGGTTAGCTCAGCGTGGAAAACGGGGGAAAACACAGACTTATTTGCATCTTCAAAAAACGGTAAGGGTAAGGAGTAGCGGCACCAATGCTGAAAGTAAGTACAACTAATTCCCTTCACTAAAAGCCAAAACTCTTGAAAATCGGTCACAGCATTGCTGAGAACGAGCATATAAAAAAATTGGGTTCGTCCCGGCACTTTGCGGGTTAAGCAATTTTCAAACATTCGTAGCAGAGTCTCTATACACAGAGAGTTGCGCGAATAGCAGGGATGCCAAGTCAATTTTTCAAAAATCTGGAAGATTTTGAAAATTTGTCTGGAAAAGTCTGGATCTCTTATGTCTTCTATGGAGAACCTTACAAATTATTTACAAAACCTTACAAATTAATTATAAATTTTATCTGGATCTTCCAGATTTTTGTAAAATGAGGCCTCAAAAATCTGGAATATTCCAGACAAATCTGGAAGGTTGGCAACGCTGGCGAATAGTGAAACCAAATCTACCTAACGAACTGTCAAACCATCCACCTATCAAGCAGACTAGCAAAACAGACAGGGGCTATTTTCGAAGACGAAGAGGAACAATAATTCAAAGAAGTCTCTTCGCGCAACTCTCTGTATATAGACTCTGATTCGTAGATGGTAAAGCCCTGGGGGGTGCGGACTGGAAATCAACAAGCAGCCAGGCTGCTGTCAAACTAAAAATTTCTTAAAATTGATCACAGTATGCTATGACTATGCGGCCATGGTCCTTATTATTCGTCCATTGTTTAGAACATTAGGAAATACGTTTCTTGATAATATATACTCAGAAACTTTATGATTCAGGTTAATAATTGGATTTATTGTCTGCGTTAAATTGGTGAAGTTTTGTGTAAAATTGTTCAAATTGTGTTCAAATTGAAATACCAAACTGTAGGGAAATGAGAAGGAATGAATAAATGTACACCTACTTAAGAAATATGCAGATGTTGTTGAAGGTAATGCCATAGGATACGTTTTATTAACGTTCTGGCTAGTAAATGGTTGAAATTTACGTTCTGGCTACAGATTGTATCAAACTCACCTAATTCATTTTTCGATACTCCATTGCAATTTGCCGCTCCTCTTTCAGTACAGTTCACCAAAACGCTCAAATTGCTTCTCGCCGTTGAAATCGGTCATCGCTCGACCGAATGCCAGATCCACACTTTAAATGTCTTTTTGATCCATAATTTACAATTTTGTACACTTTAATTGAATGAATGCCTTACAAAGGTATCAAACACTGGCTGTCGACTACAAAGTGTCCTAGAAACCCGCGGAGTAACAAGATAGTTTACTCAAAAATCGCAACAATATTTATTGCCATCTTTTGATTGTACTCAGGCGTCTAAATTTGGATGAACGATTCACTCTTGCGACACTTTTTTTTCTATTAAATCAACACTTTATTTCCACAAATTGATACTTTTCATCGAAATTTTCGCCGGCCCAAGTCTAATAAATGAGGAACCGAGATAAAACTTGGCAGCACATACAAAACAAATCCAACCGCGCGCAGTCTGCTGCGAACAGCGATTAAAGAGAGATTTTCTTAATTTTCTCTGAATTCAACCCCTGACCATGATTCGTGTTTTGATTCACCATCAGGAAGAAGTTGGCCGATATTGGGCGCTTCCATTGATTTCAAGTTTGTGCAAACATAATTATCAAAGTTTCCAGAGCTAAAACATAGGAACTACCAACAAGATTCCCTTGACAAAGGATCCGTTAATCAGGGCATTGAGTTTTTTTTTTATCTTCATTATCGGGATTTTTAGCCCTAGGCTAGCTCATCTTGGGACCAATGACTGACTTCCCTTCCGAAGAAAGTTGTCACTTTAACTTTAATGTTATAAGTGACTTGTTCGGGGATTGGATACAATCCCAGGTCCTCGGTACACATTGGTCCAGTTTTGAAAAATAATGGCAAAAATTGCGCATTTTCAATATTTTACTATTTTCAGCCATTAAAAATGTATTGGGCCATGATTTAGAGTGGAAGACTCTATTTTGGGCATGGTCACAATTTTTTGGTTGTCATAGGGCAAAATTCTAACAAAAATGCTGTTTTTCATACGTTTTTTGGCTCTCAACATTTTCGAACAACTATCGTTTAGGCAAATTTAGGCAAGAAGAATCTTCTCCAATGATTCCTTAGTCTTAAACGCACGTTTGAGCAAGATATCTCCGCGGGAGTTGTATGGTATAAAGTAGCTCTTCTTAAAATATTTGAAGTACCTACGACAATAAGTAATAATTTTATAAGCTTAACGACACTTGAATATAAATTTGCATCCAAAGCTGTTGAATCCATATGAGAATAAGTTTCGACCAGAAAAAAATATGCTGAAACCAAAATTTGCACGGGTTTTGGTGAAAATTGATTAGTTGAGTTTTGAAGCAAAATTTAGGTTTTTGGACATGTGCAGCTATGTAATGTCTGATTATGTAGAAAAACTTGATTATTTTTACTTCTTGTACGTATTCTCAACTATCTGATATAGTAGATGAATGTTTGACTTTGTTCTTCAACTAAGAACTAAGTTTGGAAATGGGAATGATTTTTGTTTTTGCTCCATCGGTGCGGTTCCCGTCTCTCCGTTTGCGCGCGATTCTGGGCAGTGCATTGGAAAAGCAGCACAAACAAGCGTGTCCGGTTCGCGTTGTGCGAGTGCGCAAAGATATTCGTGTTCAGTCGATGATGGATTACAAACTGGTGAGCTCGTTTCATGCTTATGATTACTCATTTATACCGATGCAACGTTACTTTTGTTTTCTTCAAACGAACTATGGGCAATTCGTCACTACAAGTGGCGGCATGAACCCTTATTCTATTTTAAATAACTCTAATATACATATGTATTTCGTTTTTCGTCATTACCAAAAATAACATTTGATTAGTTCGATATTATGCATGTCGAGGTAATACAGGTTTACGTTTTCTTAAAGATACCCTATACGGTTTTTTTTTTGATAAAACTTTCATGGCTATTTCACTAATATAAGTCAGAATGCATTAAATTAAAAAGATTTATTAGGGTTTTTGACCTATGTTTCAAAATTGTATGATTATCGTTTCCGTATTTTTCAAACAATCTGTGGATGGTTCGTCACATCAAGTGTCGGCATAAACCCTTGTTCTTATTAAATATAATTTTATTACGCATAGCTTTCTTTTCTTTTCATTACTTAAAATAACCTTTTATTAGTTCGACATTTTGAATGTCGACGAATTTTCCTAATCTTCTATATATTAAAATATATTTTGTCTCGCGGTACAAAATGCCAAAAAAGTTTTAGGTAAAAGTAGTATTATTCCTCCTTATCCATGGATCGCATCACCGACCAAAAGGGACTCCCAGATCTTTTTCCTTTCTCACTAATAAACATCCTTCTTTTTGATTGTGGAGATGCAGAGGTATTCTCGGTTTCTAGAAGCAACAATCATTACACCCTAACATTCCTTCCCAATCCCAACTGACTGTAAGGACTTGGCCGGCGCCGTGATTGATCAATAATATGAGATCTGCTAAAATTGCACTTCGAGAATAAGTGAAAAGTCCCAACCCTGATCCATTTGGATCGAAGTGCAATTTTTACCAGTTCCGATTAGAAATCCTTTATAAGAGAGATTCGCGGAAGCTGACATTTCTGTCAAAGTGTGAGCCAATCGAGCAGCGAGACCTGTCAAAGTGTGAGCCAAACGAACATGCGTTATGTTTGTTTTGAACTTTTCTTGAAGAGTAATGTAATCCGCTTGAAATTATTTCAGTAAAAGTAAATTTGCATGAAGCAAAAAAATGAAATGTTTTACTTTTTGAATTTTTGTCAATGCGATTTTTAGTTTTTGATTTTTTTCGGCTGTTTATTAGTTTTGATATGTAGCTCAAAGATCTATAATGAAACAAAATACACTTCTTAGCAATGAGGAAGTCATGTCCGTGTTACAATATTATTCTCGACGCCGAGCAACATCAGCACTGCTGATCTGTTGCCAAATCATTCCATTTTACTTCCGCTTATCTCTCTATAAAGGATCACTAGTTCCGATCAATCACACAGTAGCAACCATTGACATGTAAAGTCAGTCTATGCTATGCTATGGTAGAATTAAGAACTGCACCAACGATTTTCAACCGACTACAAAAATCTGTCAAGTTAACTATGATCTGGTAAAAATCACTGAGCAGTGCAGTAAATGTGACTATATACATACCCGCATAATTATGAACCATACATCTACTGTTTCCCATTCAATCCACAACAATTAACAACAGTATTCGCATAATTCGGTGTAAAATTAAAAATAACAATAAACCAACAGTACCATAAACGGGTTTTACAGTTCGGGGAATGGTAATTGCACAAATTACAATGTGGGGAATAGGCGGTTAAGTTATGTAACCATTTAAAAAGGTCGATTTTGTCGAACAAATTTTTTTCATTACAATCTGCCAAACGGTTCACATACCTTCCATTTTTTGATCAATCTACTGTAATCCAAACAGGTAGAGAATGGTTGAACTTTATAATTTAAATCAAAACAAATACTGTATATGTAATTATCGTTTAATTGTGAGATATAGTATTTAACCCAAGAATTATCCCTGTTGTGATTAATCAATGAAAGATGAATGGATTTAATCTTTTATGCATTTTTATTCATATAAGAGCAATTACACTGTAAAACAGATTGCGCTTCTTATTTCACAACTTTTTTTTTTTTGCTCTTCTCGCCGTTCCAAACTCTGGGGGTTTTTGCTCACACAATCCTGGGCCTTGGAGGCACGATTTCTCAGCTAGAAGATTACGGGAAGATCGGTAACGGTAATAATTTGTTGGTTTCATTTCTAGGTCACTGCAACAACACATCCTGGAAACAACAATTTGGTGCCCGTTAGAACTTGGATCTAAGTTACACAGAATAAATTCTTCTTACCTGAGAAATCTGGATATGAAACAGGTCACTTGGGATCTTGCTCACAAGCCTAAAACAGAGGGAAGAAGCTTGAATCCTTCTCAAATAAAGATCCGCCACTTGAAAATTTATTTCCGCACGAGTTTTTTTTTCACTCCTAAACCAAACAAAACAAATGGCGAAACGATGAAAATATTGTAGGTACTTCGCTCACAAACACTAAAACGAGTCACTGTTTGCCAAACTGTTAAAAATAGGTTGTATATGGTAAAATGTAAATGTGTTAGTGTTTTGCGAGGCCAGGCCACTGAGCTAGCCGCAAAACAAGAATTCAATGCTTACTAGTGCCACCTGGTGAGAAAAATATCGAATCTCTTGGCTCGAATAATGATAGCCCTTGTGCTACTGAACAACTTGTTCAAAACGCCATCTTTCTAAGTGGTCAGGCTACTGAGCTATCCGCAGAACAAAAATGTAATGCTCACTAGCGCCACCTAGTAAGAAAATATCGAATCTCTTGGCTCGAATAATGATAGCCCTTGTACTACTGAATATCTTCGTTGAAGACGCCATCTTTCCAAGTGGTCAGGCCACTGAGCTATCCGCAAAATAAAAATTCAATGCTCACTAGCGCCACCTGGTAAGAAAATCTTGAAGCTCTTGGCTCGAATAATGATAGCCCATGTGCTACTGAACAATTTTGTTGAAGATTAATCAATAATTGATAATCCATTTGACAAAACTTCAACATTGATGATATTGCTGTTACTTTCACGCGATACGCGACTGCTTCTTATCAAATCGTCATTCATAAAATGAGCGATCATCATATCCGAAACGACTCGTAAATTGGACTATTCAATGTTACATAAACAAGACAGGCATTTCATATGAAAATATTATGTTATCAGTCCCTTGTACCGCGACTAATCTACTAATAACAGCGCGCTGCGTATTCAAAGATTATCTGATAGATGCGTAATGTTTCAAACATGATTCTATATTGCTACGAGTTGAGCCGCGTCGCGATTTAGTTGTGCGCTATCTGGTTTGGTGACGATCTGACGATAGCATTCTGCATTCTACATGATGCGGCCCTGCCTATTTCAGGCGTGTGTGGCAGCGTTACTTCTCAAATGACGTTTCTCTATCCGCACGGCAGCTGGTTGGAAAAATATGCCGCTGCTAAGTGGGGTCACGCCAAATTTTTCAAAAATTTGGTGCAAAAATGCTCAAATTAGGGCCCCCGACTATGCTTATGACCTGCAGGGGAATATGAGGGTGCAGGATATACAAATTAATTGTTTTGAATGTAAGGCGAACTGTGATTCTCTATGCGGGTAGTAGAATCCACTACAAAGCGTCGTATTTCAATCCGTGATAGCCACCGTACAACACAGTGCGGTCAAAAGTATAATGCCAAACTTGTCAAATCTAGAATGTTTCTAGTCATAAATAATACAACTCTGGTTAAATAAACAGAGTATATTTGCTTGTGTAGTGAAGTTGACTATGTTTTGGTAGAGTTAACAGATTAATGTAGTCGGTTGAAAATCGTTGGTGCAGTTCTTAATTTTATCATGAATTTAGTAGTTTGCACAATAAAATTCATTTCAGTGCACGGAAAAAATTTCTGTGGTTAAAATTACTATTGTAGCTGACTATGCCCATTCTTGGAACTACCATGGAATTCCGGACCAATTTACTATGTTTACGGTACATCCCACCACATTACTGGTACATTTCACAGAAATAATTTACAACAATCTGATTTCGACTACAGACATGGTAAAATTAAGCGCATTTCTGGTCTGCTGAAAATTGCCGGCGCGAGCGCTTAAGTTAACCCCCAAAATGGTAGTTTTTACCGCACAATTTTTTGCGTGTGAAGATAAAAATACACATTGAAAAAAGATTTTTGTTTTTTCATGGAAAATTGAAAATAAATAACTTAATTTTTAAATTACACAAAAACTAATAATATTTTCAAATTTTCACAATAGAATTTTGATAGTTAACAGATGTTTGGGATAAAGCTTCATGATGGAGAAATTTTTAATAAAACAGTTTTTCTAAAAACAAGTTTTGGTCGATTTTCATTTATTTCTGTTTTTTTTTTTCCAAAATAAATGCGTTCTGATGGTACAATAAGAATTTTGAAATGATTCTAAAACATAATGATCATATGGATAACTTCTCTAGAAGTAGCCATTTTCTAATTATATCAAGTCTATTGCAAAAAAGTGAAATAAAATAATAAAATAGCCAATTTTCATTATAATAAATCTTCGAGCTGTTTAGTAGAATACCTATAAGTAGATGAAAAAACCGAATTTAGTACTATACTATTTAATTCCATTGTCATAAGTTATTCGCGTTTCTTCATCAATAAAAATAGCCTATTTTATTATTTAATTTATATTTCTTTGCATTAAACTTTAGATAATTTGGAAATAGCTACTTCTAGAGAAGTGATCAAGAATTCATTTTGGTTCAGAATAATGTCAAGATTGTGTATATAATATATACTTATTGTATCATCAAAACGTATATATTTTAACAAAAAATCAAAATTTCGAATATCGGCTAAAAGTTGTTCTTAGAAAAAAAATTCTTTATCATGAAACTTTGTCTCAAACATCTGTTAACTATCAAGATTCTATGGTAAAAAATTGAAAATATAATAAAAATGTGGTTTTTATGTAATGTAAAATTTTAGTTTTATTTTTGATTCTTTGTGAAAATAAATAAGATATTTTTTCAGTGTATATATATTTTATAGTCCAAACGGTTCATTACAACCTCTTCATAGAAAATTTTTCTCTTAAATCAACAGTTTCGGAGTTAGAATTTTTCAAATAAGTTGCATGCAAAATTGTATAGGTAATTTTCAAAAGTTATTCTTGAGTCAAAATGATCAAATTTTCTAAGGAAAACACTTATTCTACCATACCGAAAACATGCACAAAATTTTATCCAAATCGAAGATTATCGAGCACGATTTTTATTTTTTTTTTCAACTCATTCTGGATGGAATTCGTCTACAGAAACATATTCGCTCAGTTAAATTCTTTTATGTATTGTGTAATTCTTTCACGACTGGACTGCGAAGTGCGGCCTCATAACTGCGAAAGTGTGAATAAAAGTGCGGGATTGCATAGAATCCTGTTGGTGTATTCAGAGCACTTATTCTTTGATTTACGAAGAATGAGTCCCCCGATGACACCTACCCGATTTGATGCAATTGCGCTCTTTTATTAGCGTTTCCGCACTTGTAGAAACTTCTGAGATAGTCCAGTAGTGAAAGAAATGCGCAATACATGCGAAAACATCATGACCGATTGAATGAATTGCTTGCTTTTTCCATATGAACTTTGAAGGGATTGTGCAGTCTTAGTCTTCATCCAAATGAGCTTAAATTTTGGGAGGACCCTCAGAATTTGATCTGAAATTGAATAAGCGGTGTAGAACAAAAACGATTTTTTTAAACACCCTAGTGCATACTCTTCATGCTCCACATACCTACTGTTTTACGGTTTAGTTGCTAAGACCCTTAAATATAATCAAATAAGTACGTGGAGAACACATTCGATAATTCGTGTTTTTGCATGCGCTTAAGACGTGAGTAAATGTAAATTTGCATTCTGCATTAGTTGCTATAACACATAATACGCTGCTAGTCAACCACATATGATACTGTTTTTCCTTACAGCTCAAGCACAGACAAAGCTCAAGCTTGATTAGCCCGCCCATCAAGCCGTTTTTGAGTAGACAGGCCAAACGTACCAAACCGCGTTCATACAAATCACGAAGCAATAGATTAGAGCACCGAACGGGTACCTAATACTGGAAACGATGGCAAGCGAACAGCTCCTGCTTCATTCCGTTTGATGTATGATGTGTAGTCACGTCTTCCTTTGACGTCGCCTTGGTCGCACCTCAAACGACGCGATTATTCACTTGGTGTGGCAAAACTGCTTCTCCGAGCGTGGTCTAGTTTTTCTTCCCGTGAACCTGATCTAAGGTGGCCCATTTTTGTATGACCAGAAAATTGTAATTTTCGGTCGAACTTTCATTGCATGAAGAACAATGAAAATCTTAATCTTTTATGGAAGGGCGTAACAAGAAGCTTTGAGGTGCATTAGTTTTGAATAAATGTTTGGAAACCGTGTTTTGCCCATAGCGGAGCAAAAGCTCGAATCAGTGGGGTAAAAGTTCGAGCCATGTAATATCTCACGGATAAAATGTAAATTGTCTAAAAAATATATATTCACTTTATATTTAGCGAATGGCCAGAATATGCGATCATCAAAATTTCACATTCTACCTTAGTTTTGCAAAAAAAAAATGAAATACCGAATTGAGTACTGTATCATTTTATTCTTCTACAATTTGTATCCTTTGATAGATACGCGTATTTCTACCGAAATACGCGTATCTCTGTCAAAGGATATAAAACCTAGTGGAATTAAATAGTACAGTACCAAATTTGTTAAGTTTTTGTAGCTCGATCAGTATGGGCCACCCTAACCCTACACTCAACAAACAACGACGACCACGGTGACGATGAAAATTGAAATCGGCCGCTGATGGGGCTTTTGTTCGTTAAACTCGGTCCTAACGCTTTGAAATGGATCCTATTCCATCCATCGCCGTTTGCAGCCTATCGTACGTACATGTGTTAATTACGATTTCCTCCAACCGGCCAACGCAACGCGATGTCGTTATCCTGATTTCCACGAACTGGAGCATTTATTTTCCGATGGAAGGACTGATATTTATTTTTCTATGTTTAAAAAATACCCCAACTGGGGAGCCGCCCACCATTCACCATTCTGCGTATGATGGCAACCAGGAGGGGAGGCACTAATGAAAAATGAGGAAAATTCGTGCAAGGTTTTCATTTGCGTCACTGTCGTTGTTGGTTCTTTGCGTTTAGGCGACTCCTTGATCTTGGCGTTTCATTCTTCCGGTCCAAGTGGCCTGTCGTGGCTTCCGAGAAGGCTGCTGATTCATTCTCTGAATTCCCTTGCCTCAGCTGGATCATATGTGTTTTAAGGGCCGGGCAAAAGCAGTGTTGAGCACGGCACAGATTTTTCTCGAATAAAAAGGTGCGTGTGAAAAGGAATATGCAAATGTAATTCCAAAGTGTGTTTGCTCCGGGTTGCTCTTAACAGAAGCCACCGATTTCATTTTGCTGATTAGAACAAAGTAGGCTGCCATTTGCATGGGTTTTTAGAGATGATGTAGGGTGGAGGTTCCGATTATGGTCTCGAACCAATTTTTGGCCTTGTTGTCTAATTTGATCCTATAAAGAATATTATACAAATGTGATACTTCCCTTCTACGCTTACTTGTACCATGTCCTATGTAAACATTATGGATTGCGGGATAAATATGTATAGAACGGCAGGTTACGTTCTATATGATTGAAGTGCATTATAATAAATAGTATAATATATTACAGCTTAGATCGGATTTCAGAATTGGATTGCAATTCATTGGTAGGTAAATATTATCCAAATGACTATGATTTTTGAACATATTTCAGATAGTTTTGCATTATCCATACCGTGACTCCTGCCATGACACCCAAAGCGAAATGCCATCATGCAGAAATGAAGATGAGCTCAATTTATCATCTACAAACAATGATGTTGAAAAGTGAATATGTATTTTCTTGTACACCAATTACAATTTTCTGATAATAACAAATATGGAAATAGTGACGAAAACTTTTGTTAAATCTTGTGTATATAAAGAATAAAGCATGTAATTGAAACCAAAATGCAACCTAACCTAGCATTATAAGTTTGACAAACAAGATAATCTATTTGTCAAGCATGACTGTAATGTCAACTTAAATGATTGTTCAATTGACAACCATCATGATTGTCAAGCCAACAAACATTTCGGGTTGAATTCAACAAACATGTTCATTGGCCTAGAGATAACAAACAACTTTGCCAAATTTGACCCAAATTTTTGTTGATCGTATAATCTATTTCTCTGCGTGAATGAGTTACTGTTCTCGAAATAAAAACATTCAATCAGGCCGCCCAATATTCAAATTGGTATTTATCTTTTCAAATTGATTTTGTGTGTTACAACAATAATAATAATAATAATATTTACATATTAATGGGTAACAAAAATACATAAAACTAATAATTTTAAAATGATGGATTTAT